>NC_056729.1:1053238486-1053538486 GCF_019279795.1 Protopterus annectens | reverse complement strand
AAAACAAAATCAGGTATAATTTATCTGCTGGTGGAAACAGGTTGTTAACAGAATTGTGTTCTAACCCACTCATCAGGGTCATGGAACCTGATAAGGGTGGGGGTATTGTACTAATGGACACAATTCTGTATGAGGATAAGATGTTAACTATTCTCAGTGATGACAGTAGGTATAGCAGGGTATCTCTTAATGAAATTAACATCTCTTATAAAAAATAGACCTTGCTTTGAAGGACCTGTTTGTTCAAGGTGTCATAGATTTTGACACCTATACATATTTGGAAAATGCAAAACCAAGAGTCCCTTCTATCTTTGGAATACCTAAGGTCCACAAAGATGTGTTGGACCCCCCACTTAGACCAATTGTGACCTCTGAAGGGTCTAAAAGAGCACCTGTAGCTAAATATCTTGATTAGAAATTAAAAAAACTGTGGAAAGGGGAAACACAAATTTTGAGGGACTTTTGGGATTTTTTATGTAGGGTCAAGTCTGAATATTTTTCTTATATTTTGAAGTTTGTTACCATAGATGTGGTAGACTTATTTACTATAATCCCACATAACGTAGGTTTGGAATGGTTAGAAGAGGCATTTAGAAAAAACTTGTTGGTCTCTGAAAATGATGTTTTCCTCTGCCTAGAATTGGCTGAACTTGTTCTCAAGAACAACTTCCTGTTCTTTGAAGGGGAACTTTTCTGACAGGAACAGGGAGTAGCGATGGGGGCCACTTGTGCTCCCACTTATGCTAACATCATATTATTGATATGTGAACACAGGTTCATAAGTTCTTGCCAATACTCCAGTTGTTGGAAGATGTGTACTAGATACCTAGATGATATCTGTGTTTTTTGGGATGAGAGTCTTGACACACTTGATGATTTCATTCAATACTTGACACAAACTACAACCTTTTTGATATTTGCACATAAAGTGACATTTGACCATCTTAATTATCTGGATGTATCTATCCCCAAAAATTCAAGGTGGTTTTAAATCTACCATTTTAGAAAGTAATACGAAAGGAGACCTTCTCAAATATGTACATCAGTTATTCTAGTGCACATCGACCATTTCAGAAGAAGGGGATCATCAAGGGGCAATACATTCGTGCAAGTCGTATGACCTCATTAGATGATGATTTCCACAAGGAGTGCACTATACTGGAGAATATGTTTGTGGAGAGGATTTATCCGAGGAATATGATCCAAAGGGTCACCAACAAAGTTTTTCAAGGTAGAAAGGAAAAATACCCCCCCAATTTTAGGCTCAGGATTTTTTTCATCAAAAAACACAACAGAACAGGAAGCCTCTGAGCAGGGATATGGCAGGGCTTTCGTTACTAATTTTAGTGGGGATGCCTACCACATAAAAAATATTTTAGAAAAAGAATGGCAGAAATTTTCCGAACTTACAGATTTAGATAACCTGAAGAACAAACCTCTTAAGTTGTGTTTTAGGAAAAGGTAAAATATTAAGAATTTGTTAAAACATGCTCAACACATGCATGTCTATTCCCACAGAAAGGATGGTATCAACAATTGCGGGGCTTGCCCACAGTGTAGTTATATTTTGCATAAGGAAGAATTATTTTTAAGAGCTAGAAACAAACTTTTGACAGGCAAAGTATATTCTAATTCCAATTCACGGGGGCTTGTCTATTTGGCCAACTGTAACTTTTGTGAAGCTTTCTATGTGGGAAAAATGGAGAGATTATTAAAACACAGAATTTACAAACACCTGAATGATGTCAGGAATAGGAATACTAAAAATGCCCTTTTTGAACATACTGTTGAATGTCCAAATGCAAGTTTTTTTTTTGTTTTAGAAATGGTACCCAGGGACATTAAGGGCAGTCCCTAGTAAACAAAATTAGAATATAGGGAGACCTCGTGGCAGGTTGCGATGGAGGCCAACAGACCCCCTGGACTAAATTATACTATTTAATTTGTACCTTTGCTGAAGTTAAGATCTGCCAAATTATAAACGTGATTTATTTCACATACGCACCCTTCTTTTTTATTCATCCAACCTGACATAGTAATAATATAATAAATAACTTTTTGTTCAAGCTTTTCTATTTATTTCTAATATTTTTCATGTATTTTAACAGTGTATAAATGAACGGGAAAAAGTACTGTTTTTGGTCCTATTGCATTCTGAATAGTATTTGTATCATGTACCTTTAAATTTTAATTGAGGATTAATGGTTGATTGATGGTATTATAAAAATGGGGTTTTGCCATTAATGAATTATATGATGATGTCTGAGTGATACTTGGATGAAAACACATTTTTTTATTTTGTGTGGTGTTAATTTTATGAATTCTACACCAGTTATAGTGCCTATCTTGTGTCCAGATATTGTGGTTCCTTGTGTTATTCTTTCTGGGCATACTCCTGTTTTGTTTGCAGATTCAAGAAAGGAGTACAATTTAATCAACATTTACATATAATATACAGGGTGGATTCATACTGCAATGCAGATTTTGGATTCTCATTACATTGTGCCATTACCAGTGATGGATATCTGTGTTCACGCATCACTTTTAGATTCAGAAACTTAGCAGTGTGAAGAAATGTTCTGCAGCAATACAGTAAGAGATGGTAATAATTATAATAATACATTTGTGTCAGCGAGAATTAGTTCACAATGGCTTTGGTTTCAACTTGAGAGAGGGAAGAAGTGGGCAACAGATTTTAGCCTATAGTTAAAAATAATTAGAAGGAAGTGTGGAAGAGGTTACCTGTAGCAGGAGGTGTAAAGAGGGGTTCAGCCCGGGAAGTGCAGCAGCACAGCTCAGAGAATGCTAGGTGGCTTTTGAGTTAAGGTTTATAGGTTTTTGGATTGTTAATTGTCTTTTTGGAAATGTAAAGTATAGTGAGTTTCCTGCTGAGTTGTTTTATTTGATTATTAGTAAATGGTGTTTGTCTGTGGAAAGCAGAATTAAATTAGTGGAGTAGTACGTGATAATACCAAGTAGAGATGGAAATGCTGTGGTCTGCTAATGAGATTATGAGTAGTCATTAAATGTAAGAAGGTTAGGTAGTGTGGTAGTTCTGTCCAGTTTAATTGTTTCACAGCCAGAAAATGGTGTGTCCTATGTGATACATTATCTTCAAATCTAGCAACTTTATTACAGCATTGTTCTAGTGACCTTTCTGTGTAGATTGTAGGTTTGTCAAAATGAGAGTGGCACAAATGAGTGCTGGAAGATTGTAGGTTAAGGCAATGTATTTTCTAGCATCATTAGTTAGAAATGTTTTTATCATATTGAGAAAGCATGTTTTTAGTGCTTCTTTTAAACACTTGTTTTATGTGATGGTTGAATTTCATGTTTTTAACTATGATTATGCCTAGACAGAGCCATCAGAGCCATAGCTGTCACATCTGGCACCTGGTGCTGCTCCTCGATTTGGTACTTCTCAATACTAGGTTGACGAGCCAAAATAAAGGTCCATTCTCCAATCTGGTACTCCTCCCTTCTGCACCATATCCTAGCACCACACACTTTCATTCTCTCCCCTTTTCTGGAACTTACCACTGACTTACATGAAATTATATGAAAATTCTGCTGCTGTCAAGGCTTAACATGCAACACAATTATCAACTTCTCTGAGGCTGAAGGCAATTTTACCTGAAAAGCATCATTAAATACATCATTTAGTACAGACGTGATGGGAGTAGTAACCATCTTATATGGATCAGTAAGCAGTGCCTTGATGCCAGATGCCTTCTTATTCTTTAGCCCCCCCCCCCATTGCAAAAGTATGCTGTCCGTGTAAGATGGCACTTTCTAGCTTATCATTCAGTCTGTCAATTTTTATGTATGCACCTTGAAGATTAGAAACATAATAATACAAACAATAAATATTAAATTAACAAAATAACACAAGTAGAATTAAGGGAATACAGCATGTGGAATGATATGGGTATATAATATTTAATTATGACATTGAAGTCCCATAATTGTCCACAAGAATGTCACAGAGGCCTCTCAAAAATGGAGCATGCAACATTTCCTTCTCTTCAAGGCTGGGCTATATTTTGTGTGGATAAAGCAGATTGTCCAGAACTCCTGATGAACCATTGCAGGATCACTGAAAAGACCCCCCATAAGGGGCTTTTGTTGAAGAAATAAGCCTAGCCACTTGCATACATTGTATTCCACATGCAAGCAATTTGCTAGCTTAATTGCAACATCCCTAGTAGATGAACCTTGCTTTACTATCTTCACTCTCGTTAGAGATAAAGGTACTAGTCTGTGTCTGAAGCTCCTGCAGTTTGCCAGGGATTTTCATTTTCTTATCACTCGTCCACAAACTTTTGCCCATGAAGCTATTAGTCTGTAGCACTAGCTCCTGCTCATTTGATAATGTATCATGGCTTCCACCCCAGTTAATTGACTTTTTAAGCTTGTTAAATGGGTAAGTGGGATGGGCCAGGCAACTTTTTCAGCCACAGGAAAAAGAAAAAATATTGCCAGATACAATATAAAATTACAACATAAACAATATATGATAGATAAAAGGCATTGTTTAACTAAAACAAATAGTTTTTAGAATTTATAAAGATAGCATTTACCCCATGTAGCCTGCTCAGAGCAGACACAGGTAACAGATGCAAAAACAACATCAGAATTTTAAAATGAAGTGAAGCACTGCTTGGAGTTATGGAGTAAAGTTATTGTTGTCTTTCGGCTTTTCCCGGTTAGGGGTTGCCACAGCGGAACTCCGGTCAGCTAATGATTGGCAGTAGATTTTCATGAACGCCGAGGTGCCAGCTTGATGTTCAACCTTCAAGGAAGGCACACCCATTTACGCATGTCTTTTGAATGCCCACTCAACTGTGGGGAGGACATGCAGACTCCACACAGAAGGCACTCCCCGCACTCCAGCCGAGAATCGAACGGGAGAACCTCTTGCTGTGAGGCAACAACGCTACCACTGCACCATGAAATATCAGTAATTAAGTATTGAAAATGTTATAGATATTAGTAAGCAGGGTAAAGGAGTAAGGCAAAGCAGTACTGGTGCTACTGCTGTGTTACTTACATGTTAGCAAATGCCAGTGTATGGATTGGAGTACTTAGGTTGTAGGAATAATATAAAGATCAATAGCAGTGACTGTATACAATGTTCATAGGTTAATAGGTAGGTACTAGGCTATTGGTCCTAGGGCCTATATAAGCCTAGCCAAATGGTACCCTGGCTTTTGCCACCCAAGAAAATTATTTTCCTGTGCCCCTGTCAAGCAAAGCCACAGAAGTGATCTCCAGGGTGAATTTCCTATCTCCCATCCAATCATCAAGATTTTTCTTGAAAAGTGCTAATGAGGATCATTGTTTGATATAGATGGGTAGTTTATTCCAGAGTATGGGAAGTCTCTGGGACAGGAATCTATCCCTCCAGCATGTTCTGTTTATTGTGGTGACATGGTTTAGGTCTCTAGAGTGTGTAGCTCGAAGAGATTGGGATTTCTTTAAGTGGAGCATGTCCAACAGCTCTGAGTTTGACATAGCTTTGTTTGTTAGGCAGAGATCACCTCTGAGTAGGAGATATGTGACAGAATAAAGCTGGAGTTTTTTGAGACGGTCTGTGTAGGGCATCTGTTTGAGGCCAGTAATCCAATTTGTGAGATATTTCTGCGGCCTTTCCAGTTGTTGTAGATATGTTGTGAGGTACATACCAAAAGGGGCGTTGTACTCTATAATGGGTCTAATTAGTGATGAGTAGAGGGGAACAATGACCTCTTTTTTTCCTGGATGAGAAACCATTTGTGATGAGGTGTGCCAAATAGAAGGATTTCGTGACTACTGTGGTGATGTGATTATCAAAGGAGAGACTACTGTCCACCTGTGTCCCAAGGTCTCTTATCACACATTTGATGCTAAGTAGACTATCACCTATGTGGTAGTTCATGGGTTCAGAGTTTTTACCAAAAGGGATGACAATGCACTTTTTGGCATTAAGCTTAAGGCCATGGCTTTGACACCAGGCATCTGTCTCAGTGAGACCCTTTTGTAGGATGTCCACATTGTTAGAAGATTTGATTATGGCTCCTAGTTTGCAGTCATCTGCGAACTTTGTTAGCCAAAGACCTTCTGTGTTAGCCTGTACTTCAGAGAAGTAGATACCAAAGAGGAGAGGACCTAGGACTGAACCATGTTGTACTCCACTTGTCACTGGTCTGAAGTTGGATTTAGAGTCTGCTACTTTCACAGTGTGGGCTCTGTCAGTGAGCCAGTTGGCAACCCATCTTGTGACATAGGGATTTATTCCTAGTTTAGTGAGTTTATCCATAATTCCATAGTGGGGGATGGTGTTGAAAGCCTTGGCTAGATCTAGATAGGCTGTGTGAACCACCTTACCCTCATCTACAGCTTTGATGACCACTTCAAAGATGTCTATCAGGTTTAATAGACATGATCTGCCTTTTACAAACCCGAACTGGGCAGGGTCCAGAGTTTGGAGATTACCAATGTCATTGTTTATAAGTTCCATGATGATACGTTCCATAGCCTTGCAGACCAGGCTTGTCAGGCTGATGGGGCGGTAGTTCCAGGGTCCGTGGTGGTTCCCCCCTTTGTGGAGTGGGATAACCATTGCTGTGCACCATTCAGTGGACACAAAGACTGAGGTGAGGCTACGATTGAACATGGTACTTAGGTGGGGTGCCAGTTCATTCTGTAGTTCATGTAGAACGCAGCCTGGGATGTTGTCAGGTCCCATAGATGCTGTGTTCTTGGCTTTGGAGAGTGTGTTTTTTACCTGTGCAGCCGTAATAACAGGAACTTTGTATTCTTCCAGTATAGAGATGGGCAGGTGAGAGAGGGGTAAAGTTAGCATTGGTTGGTTCTGTATATTTAGTGCAATTGTGCTGTAACTCAGAGCAGATCTGAGTGTTGCCTTTGAGATTCTTGACATAGATATAGAATGCTTTGTGATTGTCTTTAGAATCAGTGGCAATTTTGTTTTCGCAACTAGCTTTGGAGGATTTTATGAGGGATCTCAGCTTCTTACTGAGGCTGACCACGGAGTTCCTCCAATCATGGGATTTTACTCTTTTTTTTTACAGCAGTTTCTTTCTTCTGTTGTAGAGTTTGTTTATGGCAGGGGACCACCAGATTGGCTTCCTTTTTTTGGAGGATAGCATCTTGGTTCTGTTAGGGATTGCACGATCCATGCACTCGTGTAAGTGCTTATAAAGTGCATTTGTATAGGATTCAGCAGTCATACCTCTATTGTCCATCAGCATGGGTGTCTTGAAGTTTGCCACTTCTTAAGAAGTGTGAAGTTGGCTTTGGAGAAATGTTTTAAGGTGGTGTCCTTAATGGGGGATGGGGGTGGGATGTGGATGTCTAGGGTGATTAGCTTGTGGTCAGATCTGACCAATGAGGAACTGACCTCTGGTGTGGAACATCGGTTGCCCATGTTGGTAATGACCAGGTCTAGGATATTGCTGCCCCTGGTGGGGGTGTAGAACTGGAATTTATGAATTCCAGAAAACGTTGAGCGAAGGAGTTGGTACATGAGTAGTTTTCCCAGTTAATGGTGAGGTAGTTGAAATCGCCCATTATTAGGGTGTTAGGTTGTACCCTAATATTTTTCAGTGCATCAAGAAATGAGGAGTGAGAATCCTGGGGCATGGTGAGGGATCTGTAGCAAGCTACAATGCTTGTCTGTTTATGATGATCCTTAGTAGTACTTAGCTGCTGAATGTGCATTTATTTATTTATTTTTTTTATTGGCATTTGCTTACCAGGTTAGTCTGACTGGGCCTAATATACCCCTTTTCAGCAGAAAAGTTCCAGTACAAAAATGCAATTTATAAATAGTGATCACACTTGTTGAGATTTATAAAACAATACACAGTCATGAAAGATAACAGTACAAAGTATAAAAGAAAGAATGATATATTATATAATCCTGTATAATACAGTTTTAAAACAGTGATACAATATCATGTAATGATGTGATATCTTATAACACTGAACTGAATTATGATATATTACAAGGAAAAAGTAAGAAGTATAAAATAAAAACTGTAAAAGTAAAGGAGTATTTATTTTGAAAAACTGCTGAGGTCTAGATCGGTAGGCTGACAGTAAGAAGCAAGGGCTGTTGTGAGAAAGGTAAGAAAAAAGAGAATAAAGCAGGAAAGATACATGAAAAAAATACCAGGAAATGATTAGGAGCATGACTATGCATTCAACAGATACTGCTTTAAGCGAGTTTTAAATTAGTTTTGGTTGATGATTTGTTTTACATGGAGATTAATTGAGTCCCATGATTTTGAAACACAATTTTTGAGAAGTGAGTAACCTGCTGAGTTGTAAGATACTGTAAGCAAAGACTTGTGCTTAGATTTGAGGTCTGTGTTTGAGGAGAATTGTTGGATAATATATTGTAGAACAGGACATTAGTCTGGCTGATTTGTAAGTTTATGGGTTACTAGCAGTTGTGTCAAAGTTAGATGTTGTGGGAGCTCTAACCAGTTAAGATACTTTAGTGATAAGACAGTGGTAGAGTTGTGATTAATGGTTAGCTGCACACCTTCTTGGCATTGCTTATTAATTATATTATATACTGTACATGCAGTAAGTTTTGAAGATTTATCTACAGGAACACAAGTAAACAGCTACATAATAGTGGTTGTGCTTCAACATTTTCAAAATTGGGAGCAGGTTTGGCATAAAGGTTAAGGTCTTCATCTCACAGGAAAAAAAAGGTTCAGGGCTTGATTCTGATTTCTGGTTATTGGCTAGGTTTGTAATAGTCCATGGATTGCTAGCCTAGTATTTACCTACAAATATGCAATAACAAATTTACTCAGAACTTAATTGTGATACTTTACACCACCTGGGAGCTGAAAGCACATGCATTTAAAATCAGGACACCACAATAAACTACTACTGTACAGTATTCTACAGATTATTTAGCAGTATGCCAGGAATTTTGCTGCCTACTAAAGGGACTGACCTGCAGATCACCCAGCCATCACACATTCACTTGTCAAGTGTGGCAAACCTGCTTAAATAGATCACTGTCTCCAGTACTACTCTACATCAAATAATGTCTTTTAACTCACATACCTTGGCTTTTTGTCCACATTTCTTTTTTTTCCATTTGATTTTTTCTACACCTCTAGATCCTATGTTTCTACACGTCACCTATTTCTGCTTTCACAGCAGCTTTATGGAAAAATAATGTCTGAAGATGTGAAATTGGTTTATATATGCCTGTATATGATTATAGTTTCTAAACTGTAAATACCTTAAATCTCTGTAAATACTTAATGATATGTATGATGTTTACCTCACTTGATGACTGATGTGAAATTGTAATTGCAAATGTTGTTCCTTGTGCTCTGTATATAACTGTTTACGTTATGTAATTTTTTTATATCCTTTCTTGTAGCTTTTCTCCCCGGGATTCCACTGAAAATGGGTTTCTGACCCAGTGGACATTCCCGGTTACCAAATATCAATAAATAAATAAATTAATTAACCCCTAGCAACCTGGCATTACTTTTAACAGCTACTGTTTACCAGTAAACCTACATGTGAAGCTGATTGCAAAAGAGACTACAAACATTTCTGAGAAATGAATGCCTACAACATGGTTGTTCTTTTAGTCTCTACCTCAAGTAGCAGACTCATCTTTAGAGCACATTATACTCTGCAAACACATAATGTTAGTGTCTCAGCAGGTAGTACACTTGCATCAAAAGGTCCTGGTCTTCATTCCCAAAGCAAGTGTTTGATTAATTTTCGAAAATTTTTACTGTAGTGTAACATAAGGGAAAGCTGCACTCCTGAATTATGATCATTCAGATGAGATGTTAAACTGAGTTATCAAATGCCTGAATTGTTGAGAGCTCAGATGGATGTAAAAGATCCCATTGCATTTACTGAAAAAAAAAGTTTTAGGGAATGTTGCTAGTGCTATTGCCAAATTACCCTAATCATTGGACATACTACCTTGGGTTTCCCTTGAAAACATATTTTATCTAGGGAGATTGACCTGGTCATCAAAAAGTAAATAAATAAGCCTATGCCACTGCACTAACAAATTATATATTTATATTTTTGACTTACTTTATCTTATGATAATTTAAACAATAAAAGTAACCAGAAACTGCATGTAGACTGACAGTCAAGATGTTATACTTTATAAGAAACTATCTTAATTTCCCTCAGCTTAAATATCATTCAGTTTTTGACAGCAAAAATAATGAATGGAATAGTCATTTTAGCTTTCATTAGGCCTTCCTTAATATGAAGCATGACAAAATTCAAGGTGGAAGTGTTCTCCTTTTAGCTTTCACCATACCTCAGATCTTAATGCTGTTCAACAGCCAGTTTAAAAAAGGTCACACCATTTGTCAAGCCACCTGTTCCCTCACCAGTCATATTCTTCACTACATGGAATAGGGCATACTCATCTGACCTACATTTGATATTGTGCAAATGTTCTTTAACATGACTGAGCACATCAAACTCCTGATAGAACTGTTATGGTACAAACTCTCCACTGCCTCACATATCCGCATGTAGATCTGCCTCGGTCACCATTCCTTCAAGGTGAAGATAGGCATCTCTTATTCACAAACATTTCTGATAAACCTTTGTTACCTCTTCAACAATACCTTTAGTATTAACCTTCTAACACTTCTGCTCTGTTATACATGGATTACATTATGTTTAAGGTATCTCACAATTCACCTCACCCATTACCAAAACACCACCCCTCAGTAACATTCTAGGGTACTTAAATTGTTTGGAAATATTCCTCACCTCCACTGTATACAGAAGCCATAGTTGGCAGCACTGTATTGCATCTCATTCTACTTCCTGGTACATCTGCACTATCATCTGCACAATAAGCCTCCCACAGGAAGGACTTAATTTGAAATATCTAGACTGCTTGCTGCATTCACAGCTATTTCTTGCATTCCACAGTAACAGAGCAACTACTAAAAGCAAGAGACTGTTTGCCACTGGTAATGACCTAGCTTACCTTTTAATCCCAGAAGCTGAAGACACTACTGCAAAAAGTGTTTTGATCACACTGACAGAATACGACTTACCATAAATTACTTCAGGCGCCTTCTACAACTGCAACAGACTAGATGTCACATTGAAAGAGATAGGTAGGTTCATGGTTTAATTCCACTACCATGAGCAACACTCTGTCACACAAACCAGGAGTGAGATGTTTAGCATTGGTTTGAGGGCTGGCATTGCTTGTTGTTCATTAATTTACAAAATCCTTTTTCTGAATTATTGCACAACCCAAAGCAGACTTCCAAAGTTTAAACCCTTCACCTGTACTTCATGCTCATCCAACCTCATTCAGTTCATCCTCCCCCTAAGCTACTCATCTGAACATCAATGATGATCAATTTCAACAATTGGCTTAAGTACTGGTGTCATTCAAAGGGGATCCAATGCCTGTCAGCCTGGGATGATATGCCCGACAAGCCACGATGCTTCACTAGGGACGGCTTGCACCTGTCACCCCTGGGCTTTCGGATATTGGCAAAGGCTCTTGCTACCCCCATAGTGCCTTTTTTAGGCAAGGCTCAAAAGGCAAACCCACCTCCATAGGTATCACAAGGGATAAAAAACTAAGAGTAATGCTACTCAATGCCAGAAGTCTAAACCTCAAGATGCACGCACTTGAAACTCTCCTTAGCATGGAGAACATCGATATCTGTGCAGTAACAGAAACCTGGTTCAGGGCTCCCGAGAGCACCCCAGCACTACCAGGTTATACCTCATACCATGCTTTTCGACCCCAAAACTTGGACAGAACCACAAAAGGAGGGGGAGTATCGATATTCATCAAAGATACCCACACCTCCAGGTTGGTGGCAAAGCACGAAGCATCAGAGACTATCCATGTGCAACTAACAGTGGGTAAAACTGCCTTCCAGTTTATAGCCTGCTACAGACCACCCTCCCAAACCCAGGAACCCCACTCGGCTTTCCTGAGAACACTGGAAAATATGAAGGTCTCTCCAAACACCGTTATATTGGGTGACTTCAACTACCCAAACATAGACTGGGAGTATTACTCTAGCTCCAACACCCTAGCCCAAAGGTTCCTAGAATTCATAAACTCAAATGCTATGGAACAACTTGTTACCACTCCCACAAGAGGGGAAAATGTACTGGACCTGATGATGATCATCACCAACATGGGAACTCTATGCTCCAGACCAGAAGTGTATCCCTCACTGGTAAGATCAGACCATAAACTGATCTCACTGGATATTCACATCCCGACCCCACCCCCTGCCCAGAAAAATACAGTGAAAAACCTCTCTAAAGCAAATTTCACACTCCTCAAAACTGAGGTGGAATCCTTCAAAGCCCCCGGGCTTGTGGAAAATACAGCCCAGACCACAGAATCCTTTATAAATGCATTCTATGAACACCTTCAGGAATGCATGGATCATGCAATCCCAAATAAAACCAAGACCCAATCCTCCAAAGGCAGACATCCTGTCTGGTGGACCCCAGCCATAAACAAACTATACAATAGAAGGAGGAAGCTACTACATGATAGAGCAAAATCCCAAAAAGGGAAGGCATCTCTGATCAGTACTAGCAAAAAACTAAGGGCACTCATAAAATCGTCTAAGGCCAGCTTTGAGAGAAAAATTGCACAGGACACTAAGGATAATCACAAGGCTTTCTTTAGTTATGTTAGGAACCTAGGTGGGAATTCCCAGATATGCTCAGAATTAGTCCAAAATGACAAAAATACACCAACCCACAGACATTGCCAACATCCTAGCTGACAGGTTCAGCGCAAACTTCTCCCCCCCTCCCCACCAAAAGGGCAAATATCTATCCCAGCAGAGTGCTGCCCCCCTGACATCTCAGATGCTCAGGTAAGAGCCGCCCTCTCCAAAGCAAAAAACACAGCATCAATGGGACCAGATGGTGTCCCAGGCTGCGTCCTACATGAACTCCAAGAAGAGCTAAACCCAAACATAAAACTACTGTTCAATCTCAGCCTTACTACAGGATATGTACCCAAAGAGTGGCGTACAGCAACAGTGGTCCCTCTCCACAAAGGTGGTGCCTCAACGGACCCTGGAAACTATCACCCCATAAGCCTGACTAGCTTGGTCTGCAAAGCTATGGAAAGGATCATCATGGACCTCATAAATAAAGATATTGGGGACCTACAGACACTGGATCCTACCCAGTTAGGCTTTGTTAAGGGCAGGTCCTGCCTCTTAAACCTGGTTGACTTCTTTGAAACAGTCACCAAGGCCATTGACGAAGGGAAGGTGGTCCACACAGCCTACCTAAAGCCTTCAATACAATACCCCACTCGGGCATTATAGATAAGCTCACCAGCTTAAATATAAACCCCTGTGTCACTAGATGGGTTGCAAACTGCCTCAAGGACAGAACCCACATGGTTGGAATTGCTGGAGCCATGTCAGACTCCAAACCAGTTACAAGTGGCGTCCCACAAGGCTCAGTCCTGGGACCTCTCTTGTTCGGTATATATTTCTCGGAGGTACACGCCAACACAGAAGGACTGTGGCTGACCAAGTTCGCAGATGACTGCAAACTGGGTGCCATAATCGACTCTCCAGCCGACACAAGCATCCTCCAAAAGGGCCTCATAGAAACAGACAACTGGTGCCAGAGCTATGGCCTCAAGCTAAACGCCAAAAAGTGTATAGTCATCCCCTTTGGCAAAAACAAAGTGCCCACAAATTACCACATAGGTGGTAATCCATTAAGTACAGAAGAAGTAATTAGGGACCTGGGGACCCAAGTTGATAGCAATCTCTCATTTGACAACCACGTGGCCAAAGTGGTTAGAAAAACATTTTATATAGCCCACCTAATCATGAAGTGATTCACATCTAGATTAGGGGAGGTCATCGTGCCTCTTTACTCATCCCTCATCAGGCCCATAATCGAGTACAATGCCCCTTTTGGGATGTACCTTACCAAACACCTGCAGCAACTGGAAAGACCCCAAAAGTACATCACCAAGAGGATCAAAGGGCTCAAACAGATGCCATATGCTGCCCAGTTAAAGAAGCTCCAGCTCTACTCAGTGGCATACCGCCTGCTCAGAGGCGACCTGTGCCTGATGTATAAAGCCATGTCCAACCTGGAATTAAGGGACATGCTGCACCTCAAAAAATCCAAATCCCATTGAGCTACACGCTCGAGAGACTTGAACCTCAGCACTGAAATAAATAGGACATGCTGGAGGGACAGATTCATAACCCAGAGGCTCCCTTCACTCTGGAATAAAATCCCAGTCCAGGTTAGGCAGAGTCCCTCATTGACTCTCTTCAAGAGGAATCTTGATGAGTGGATGGGAGATCGTAGGTTTACTCTGGGTATCACTTCTGTGTCACTGTTAGACAGAGGCACAGTATACTAACCTCGAAAAGGGCATAGCAAAATTAATTTAAAATGGGTGGCGAAAGCCAAACATACTCTGGATAGGCTTATAAATGCCCTAGGGCAGATAGCCTAGTATGAACCTATGAACCTATTACAACATTCTGAAGCATTCTCCTAGTGGTGATTGGAGGGCAAAGGCCTAGAACACACTACCCTTATCAAATAAGGATATGTTCTCTTCTCAACAAGTGAAGATCTGCTCACCTGTCAAACTGTGGAATTCAAGATGGTAACTGCTATTTTGTGTATTCTTTAACAATCAAATGTTGTTGACACTAAGTTGTGTTTCTACAGTTGTTGTTCCTAACTGATGAATCCCTTCGTCATGCACGTTGAAATGTTCAGACTGTTGGCTGTTTATATTGTTAATGCACACTCTGAATTTGTCAGTTTTGATTTTCTGCTTATAAAGTGATATTTTATACTGTCTTTATTTTCCTACTACTTTTCTTTTTATCTATGAGGGACTGAACCTCTGTCTAGCATATGTAACAGGACTAGGCTAGCACACCACTGCCACCCATTTAAACAACTGGATTTGGAAGGAATAGAGACTATGGTCTTTGTACCCAATCCATTATCACAAATTATGCCTGGTTTCCACCAAAGGGATTGTATCTCAGTTCAAACCACTTGTGCTCAACAGGTAAAAGTAAAAAAAAAAGAAAAAGAAAAGTGCATACAAATCTAATTCTGTAACTAATTCCCCACATGTAACCTGGCCCCAGGAGCATAAATGGAATATGCACTGCTAGTATAGGCCTGCATAGCCACACCCAGACAAAGACTATGTACTGACAATTTACAGAGCAGAATCATTGTTCTTGTATCCCAAGTGTCTTTACCACCTCTCTGTATCTCTTTGCCTCTCTCTCTCTCTCTCTCTCTCTCTCTCCCTGTGAAATGTGATGTCTTCCAATATCCTGTACCCACAAGCAATTGCCTTAAAAACAAATTATTTTCATACACACTCTTCAGTATCTGCATGCACACACACACACACACACACACACACACACACACACACACACACACACACACACACACACACACACACACACACACAATTCCCAGGAAAGTTGGAAAAATTCTCCTGTATCTTACATCTTTTCCTGATGAGGTAGTGTTGCTGTCACTCTAGATATGGCTAAAAAACAAACATAGCAGTTACCACTCAAGTCATATTTTAACTACATATAAATTATTAAAAATAATATATCTCACTTGCAGTTTGCTCAAGTGATCTGGCCTCTGCAGATGGATACCACAGTTTTGCCAGCCTATAGTGTAAATACAGTAATATCCCTTCTTCAATATGAAATAACAATGCACTAATAAATAATAAATACAAGCCACAAGATCTTAAAAGTTAAATAAAACATTAAGTAAACAATAAAACCACACTAATACAGACTGAATATACAGAGGTCAATGAAATGTACAGAGAATAAAAGTTAACTGTCAGTTGCAAGAAAGAATATTTAACTCTTTAACACCTGTGTACTGTATAAAGTTACACTTCTAGCAGCCTAAACACATATTTGCATTCCAGAGCATTTTCTAAAAAAAATGAAGTTAAAAAGTCTAAGGCAAATGGTGTAAATATTCTGTGAACAATAAAAGGTATTAAAAATGCACATTTGAATGCTCTTAGTAAAGTCTCCTTTCCTATGGTAATAGCCATTGCATTCACCATCTTTATATAAATGCTGTATTATCAGGCATAGAAACCCTGAATATACATCAGAAAGTGTAAAATCTAGGCAAATATTGTCAGAAAAGGTTGACGCATCAGGTAAGCTTTCATATGATAGCAAACAAATTCCTCTCTGAGTCCATGTTTATTGAGATATTTATGGAAATATGAAAAAAATATTCTCAACTGTATTATTAGCAAAGTAAATAACACTAAATATTTCTCAAGGTTTGCAACTTACAATGCAAATATCAATGACAGTCTTCTTCACTATTGTCCAACGTTTCAGCTAATGCCATACAATAGTAAATAATTTGGTTTTGGAAATATCAAATACAGATATAGGCATTGCATATCTGCATAATTACTAGCAAACAGCTAATAAAATATTCAGTATAGTGCACTATGTATTTGTCTGTATTCCACTATGGCATGTCATATGCCCCTCAATGACATGTTGGGCTCTCATTTATGAAAACATGACTGTAAATATGACAATATGAATAATAAGTGACAGTGATAAATTTCTCCATTGAAGGATATCTTAGATTAAGAGAGCTGTGTTATTTCATTATCTACACTACACCCTTTCTAATTTGTTGTTGTTTAGTCATTTAGTCAAGTTCAGCTCTTTGTGACTTCAAGAAATTTTTCACACAAGGCCTGTCTGACAGATATATATATATATATATATATATATATATATATATATATATATATATTTGTGTGTGTGTAATATGTATAACTATATATATATATATATATATATATATATATATATATATATATATATATATATATATATATATAGTTCTTGCAATTTCAAATTAATTGCTCAGTAATACTGACTTATCTATCTTAACCTCTGTTTCCCCTTCTTTTGATGCCTTTAATCCCTCTGAGCAGCAGTGCTTTCTCTTGTGAAACCTGACTAATTATTTGGCCAAAGTATGTGAATTTTAGTTTTACTCTTAGTCTTCCCAGTGAACAGTCTGGCTTTAACTGGTCTGATCTTTTTTATATTGAGAAGAAAACCACAGTTTATACTTTCTACTTTCACCTTCATCAATATGCTCAACTCTTCCTCATGTTCAGCCATCCAAGTAGTATCATCTGTATACTTAAGGTTGTTAATATTTTCCCTGGTCCATTTAATCCTTAATAATAATGCTTATTTTTAAGCAGTAGATCACTTAGTTTAGGAGTCCACATCCCACAAATATCCTGACATCATAAAAGGGAGCAGGATTCTTCTTCTGAGGGGGATGCTTATGACTTATTCTTCCCAGATTCCTTTGTCAGTTGACTATGGTTCTGAGGAAGAAGATTCTATCAGTCCTGACTTTCCTTTTGAGGAGATTTGTTTTGGTGATACTGTTCCCAGAATGATGAAATTGTTTTCAAATGGGACAGTGCTCAGGTGTCTGATGTTCAGAAGAGATAATATGAGCATCTACAAATGGAAACTCCTAGGCCCTCTGCTGCTCCACCCAGCCTTGCTGGTTGCCTTTTCCACTGTTTTTCAGGCTCCTGACTCCCAACCTCCCTGCATGCTCTTAAGGGAAATTGTTTTTGGTGCAGACAGCTGCATCTGGAAATACTGTGTTTATCTATCTTTATTCCAAGAGAATGTCAGTGGTGAGGACTGAGGCTCCGTGTTTACTGGCCCAGAGGAGGAGCTTCACATTTTGGTGAGCAGTGGTGGGATATTAATTGAACTTCTGTAGTCTGTAGGTAGTTGTCACTGAAGGTGTGTTTACTGTCAGCAGCCACAAGGTAAACATACAGAGTTTCATTTTGACAACAGTTTTATTTATTTTTTGTTAGTTTAGTTTAGTCAGAGAAAGCAGGCAAAGGTGTCAGCAGAGGATTATGGCAAGCTGACAAAGAACCAGTTGACCAAGGTGTGTGAAGCCAATGGACTGGTGCATGCCAACTTGACTAAAGGGGAAATTATTTCAGCCTTAGTTGCAACTGCAGCACCAGTCAGCAAAAAGTAGGATAACCAGTCAGTTTGGAAGCTGAAGAAAATGAGAGACTGCAGCAGGCAAACCATATGGAATTAGAATCAACAGAGAGACTGCAGCATTTGGAAGCAGAAGAAAATGAGAAACAGTACCAACAGGAGAGGGAGATGCTGACTGTTTGTTAGGGTCATGGAGGTAATGGGGAAGGGAATAACCAAACCCCAGAAACAATAAATATCAGTAAATTTCTTCCACAGTTTACAGATTGTGATAATTTGGGATAGTTTCCTTAATATTTCACATACAATAAAAATGTTACTTATTTTATACTAACAATTGCTTCCTTTGGAGAGTCTTGCAGTATTATTCATGTGACCCCATGTTTCCTGGCAGAGGAAAACTTAAGTTCGATTTTTCAGAAATGTCTTTTCCTTTCGTCTCATTTTTTTTTCTTTTTTTTTTCTTTTCATAGAAAATGTTACATGGTTACACACATTTACATGACATAAGAAATGTGCATATCACAGGTTAAACAGAGTTTAAGTAAAATTTGCAAAAGTGCCAGCAGTCTGAAATAAGAAACAAAGGAAAAAAAAGATTTTTAAATCTATTTCTTCGAGCCTGGCACCACTGTATTGGCTGCCATTTTTACTCCTAACATTTCTTTTCTGATTTCCATAATAAATTCTGTCATTGTTCACTGCCATTATTTCCCTTCTGATCGGCTTCAAATAAGCTGATATTACACATTGTCTTTACTTTTTATTTTCTTTGTAACAAGGCCTTTTCAGTCTGCTGGCTGTTTATGCAGTATATTTTGATTTGTGTATATTGACATTATACTCTGCCTTTTCTTTATTTTTCTGACTGATTTTCTATGCAATAAAGCTGTGACAAAATGACTATTGTTGCATTTAACATTTTACCTTAAATGAAGACAAGACACTTCTTCCTCTCTTTCAGTGGTATTTATTACACACATATGGGAGCCTCATGGAAAGTACCAGGGAGACTCCCTGAACAAAGGAATGCATAAACTTATATGCTGGTGATACTGCTGACAGTACAAAAATATAAACTAGACCAATTAAATTAGTACAAAAGACAATTAACCAATCAGTGGTTTACCAATAGGCTTAAAGCAGTTCACATTACTACATCTCTAGGCAGAGAAAGAAAATCGGATACACTTCCATATAAGGCACATTTCCTGCTTTCAAGCAGGCTCCTGTTTTTCAGTGCTTTTCCACTATTCACAGTTTACTTAGAGTTTGCAGTACAAAGTTCATCTCAATGCATACAGATTGTCACATACTCAATTTCCTTAAGCACATACTTTGGCCATTCATATTCCACAATCCCCCATTTGATGCTGTGTAAGCATCACCATTTAGTCGATCATACATTTGCCCTAAGTCTAACATAACCATGTGGCTGGTTCCTTCAACATTGTCACACATTTTTATTTCATCATCCATATTCATAACTGCAGGCATATAAAACTTTGGCACCTTTTTAGTAGTCTTAAAAGATATTAATTTCAAAATCAATGCTTTGATTAAAACACAAGAAGAAAAGCAATAAGAGCTAATACTGCAATTAATAAAATTAACTTCAATAGTCCACCTCCCCAACCTGAGAACAGGTTGGTTAACCATGCCCACGTTGAGTTATCAGCCTCCTTGGCCTTAATGAGTTTGGAGACTCTCTGAATGAGTTTGAGATGACTTTCAATTTCGTGCTGATTGTCAGGAATAAATGTACAACACTCCTCTTGGATTAAAGCGCAAGTTCCACCTTTTACCGCTATGGTGAAATCGAGAGCCATATGGTTTTGGAGAACTACAGCTCTCATAGCAGTCAGTTCATCAGTCACTAGTTCTAAAGCAGAAAATGTGGCATTGCTTAATACTTCAAGCAATTTGGACAGTTTTCTCAGTTCTCAAATTGATTTTACTGCTCCGTATGCTGGAATTATACCAGCCCATGATATGACATCATCACCCAAGTCCATATGAAATAGTCCTTTGGTGCCAGCATGAGCTAAGTCCTGATGATAAATCCTTGAAGCGTCAATTTGGCCTACTGGATTGGCAGGCTTTTGACCTCTCGAACATTCCGAATTTTTCCTTGAGGTAAAGCAGATGTATGTCGGATGGCTGGGACTAAATAACCTAAGAAACAGCTACCAGACCAGTTTCCTGGTAGCCATTTATAGGTTATTTTACCACACACAAAGTAGCAATTTTCCACCTTAGTGGTGATATTACTACTTATATAACCTTGTTCAGAATGAAACACCTTCTTATCGATCAATCCCAGCTGTTGATATAGAATGGAATTATTTCTTACCTCTTTGTATGTTTTATGCATCAGTTCACAAAATGAATCATAGGTTGTGTTACAGTAGGAGTTATTATTACTGTCACATTACAAAAACTCCATCCTACCTTGATTTTACCAAATTTCTGAAAACACACATTTCCATTTCGAAGGTTAAACAGATGTAATGCTATCCTGTCTTTTGAAGTGACATTTGAAGTGTCATAGATCAGATTCGTCCAGGTTTCATTAGCCCCTAAAGGGACTGTACTTAGCATCAATCCCTCACAAACAGTAGGTAAAGCAGTACAGATCCAACAGTCAGAGACATTGAGGAATGATGCATAGGCAAATTTAATAGCTTGGTAGGTGTTGAAAGGTGGATGCCAAATAGCTCGCTTGGTGCGGTGCATCAATGGAGCAGGAAATAAAAATGGCCACATTAAAAATAACAGTACAACAAGAATGATCACCAAAATGGCTTTCCAATATTTTTGTGGAAATGGTTGTTGAGTCTGTGTAGTGTCAGGAGTTTGGAGTTTTCCAAAAGGGTAAATGTTAGGCATCATCAGGTACTGGAACAGATCTACTTTGAGTACGAGTAGCAATGGAAGGAGAATATGGATTTGAAAAAGGTAAAGGCTGTTGGTCTTCAGACAGCACAACTTTTTTGACGTGTGAAATGTGGATCCAGGTTGGAGATCCTTGCAGTCGCACAGCAGATGATGTCAGAAGAACCAGGAAGGGCCCCTTCCAGTATGGCTGGAGTGCTGTTTTTCTAGAGAAGGACTTAATGTAAACCCAATCCCCTGGTTGTAGGGCGGATGACAGGAAAGGATCTGGAAGAAGTTGAGCGGCTGCTACTTGTCGGTGGTGAAACTGTAGGAAAGAAACAAGAGATTTGCAGTACAAAAGGATATCATTATCAAATACATCATATTAAGAAAAGGGTAGTGGTGGTGTCATGGGCATATGCAGAGGGCGTCCCATGAGAATTTCATCTGGAGAAAGACCTTTAGTAGGATGCGGTTGTGCTTGCATAGAGTAAAGCTAGCGGTAAGGCCTGCACCCAAGTTAAGCCTGTTTCTGAAGTGACTTTAGCTAGTCTAGTTTTCAAGGTCTGGTTCATGAGTTCAATAATACCTGATGTCGGTGGTCTATATGGACAATGAAATTTCAAAGTAATGCCTAGCATTGTACACAGTGATTCAACTACTTTAGCAGTAAAATGCGTTTCATGATCAGAGTATATTTGACAAGGAACACCAAAACAAGGTATCAGTTCATAACACAATTTTTTTGCAACTGAAATAGCAACATTTTTAGCACACGGGTAGGCTTCTAACCACCCCGAAAAAATATAAACAATAGTCAAAACATATTTAAAAGGAGTATAAGGTGGGAGTTCAATAAAGTCCCACTGTAAAGAACAAAATGGTCCCATTAGTTTTGGCACCAGTTGAGCGGGAGCCAGAGTGCCTTTTGAAATGTTATGCTGTAAACAAATGGAGCACATGCTCAAAAAATGTTGCACAGAAGCAGAAAGTCCTGGGGCAAACCAATCCTTCTGGATTTGTTTGATTAATGCTTGTACCCCTACATGAGCTGGCAAATGATATGCTTTTATAAGAGAATGTAACATAGCTATAAAGCAAATTAATCTTCCATCAGGATGCTGCCAAATTGAATCAGAGCGTTGGAAACAATTGTGGGCCAGCCATGTTTTTCTTTCTGATTCCAATGGTTCACTATGTAAAGCTTTCAAAACAGTAGTGTCAAATGTAACCATTTGTAAGATAGTCTGCAGAAATTGTCCCTGAACAGTATGTGAAAGAGCAGCCTGCTTGGCAGCCCAGTCAACCAAATTATTTCCCTTAGCTACTAGGGAGTCGTTAGACTGGTGAGCTGCACACTTGACAACAGCAATTTTGGAGGGTAATAATAAATCCTGTAAGAGGTGATCACTATACAGGTAATTTTAATTGGTGCCCCAGAGGATGTCAAAAACCCCCTTTCCTTCCATAAGGTACCAAAATCATGAACAACACCATGGGCATAACGTGAATCAGTATAAATAGTAACAGATCTGTCTTTGGCCATTATACTTGCATGCGAAAGTGCCACTAATTCCGCGGCTTGTGCGGAGGTGCCAGATGGTAATTGTCCAGTTTGTAAAACTGCAGATGGCGAGCAGATTGACCATGCAGCCTGGAGTTCACCAAGATTATTTCATAAACAGGACCCATCTACAAAAAGAACTAAATCAGGATTAAGCAAAGGAACATCTTGCAAATCCAACCTAGGAGAAAGAACAGTGTTAACTACAATCACACAGTCATGCGGTTCGCCCTCATCACTAGTTGTAATCAATGAAGCAGGGTTTAGTGGTGGGCAACTTGCAATTTGAACAACGGGATTAGTTAATAAACTTAACTCATATTTAATGAGGCGAGCATTAGAAAGATACTGGCCGGGATTCACTAATCCTCCGTGTAAGACTAACTAAGTCTTATTCAGAAACGGCAGTCTAAGAGTATGATGTCAGCGTGTCATGCATATTCATGACAGCGCGCTGACTCAACTCCAAGACTAACATGGAGCATGCACGACTGCAGGGGGCATGTCAGACTGGCGAGCAGTCCAAATATCCACACCCCTGCAAGTGCCTAAACAGCAAATGTCAAGAGAAATGAGCAAGTCCGCTCAAATGTCAACATACCCAACACTACACTACCCCACATTCTAAACCCCTGTACAAGTTTAAAATGTAAAGCTTTCCATTTTATTTATTTTTTATTCCCGATATAGATGCCCGTATTTGCACGTGTATGCGCGGGTTTGCCCATTGCTTAGCTACAGTTAGCAGTGAAGACATCGAAGAGGATAATAAACTACTTATATGCAAATTAAGCCAAATAGCAATAGTGTAGTGGTAAAGCCTTCCCACAAAGAGAAGGCATTCTCGGTTCGAGTCCCACCACACCCCTTCCCATTTTCTGTAGGAAATCTGTGCATAAAAATAACTCCTGGCATTTACCTTTTAATTGTTAGTAAAGTGCATTGAAATGGCCTATGTAGTAGTGAATGATATTTTATATATATATATATATATATATATATATATATATATATATATATATATATATATAAGAAGGTGGAATGGTCATGCATACTGATAAATGCAGAAGTAACATATCTTAATCAATGTAAAGCACTGCTAACCAAAGTTTACTAGTATTAAGCATCGCACCAACTAGCGGAAACAAAACATGTTTGTGTGGAGCTGCGCACCTCGCTAACTAGGGCAACGATGGGCAATGTCAGGCACCATTGGGCAACGTAGAGCAATGTAGAGCAATGTCGAGCAACATTGGACAAAGTTGAGCAAAGTCAGCTAAACACAGCCACACCTCCTAGCTGGTCTGGCCAGTAGTAAAATAAAAAGCAATGACAGGCCTCGAACCCGGCATACTATGCACCATAATCACAGTACTAAACCACTAAACCATGACAGCTTTACATATGGATGCATTTCCAACACACTCATATATATCAATGGAAGTTTACCCATTGCTAAGCAGGTTTGCTTTTAGCTGAGAATTTTCAAAACTGGCCAATCACAAATAAGTGCGGGAAATGAGGCATATTTAAGCTCCGTAGGTGGGAATAATTGCCATAACTGGTTGTAGCTCCCATCTGCAGACAGTATGGCTGGTGTTGGAGAGGGTTCTCATTTTCGAGCGCAATGGTGGGGCATTGAGGAGTCAAAAGTAATGGTTTGGCTCCTCGTCCATCATCATGATGCAAGACTCCTGCAGGGCACTGAGTACAAAGTGGAAGCCTGGAACAATCTAGCACATGATCTCATCAGTGCCACAGGCATCCCTTGGACTGGTGAACAGGTCAGACACCACTACTCAGACCTGAAGAGACGCAAGGAGGACTGACTGAACCAGTGGATACAGGAGGCCCGTGGAATGGAAAATGCCCCACTACTGAGTATGTAGCCATGGAATGAAGTATGTAAGAATTGCTATTGTAGTCTATATTATGGATAGGTATGTCTTAATATCCCTTCATTTACTTCACAGCTGCAGGTGTCCGTGTTGCGAATCAGCAAGCCTGTGCAGATAGGCTGCTAAGGCTGTGCCACCAGGCAGGTTAGTAATTATTCTGCATGTGTTGCCATATAAAAGAAGTGAGAGAGCCTGAAAAAGAGTGTTGTAACCCATTAATAAAGGTATAAGTGTTGAATAACTTCTCTGCATGTACTGTTATATAAAATAAGTGAGACAGCGTGAAAAGGTGGTGTAACCCATTAATAAAGGTAAAATATGTCTTGAATAAAAGACCTCTGCATGCACTGATATATCAAATAAATGAGAGAGGTACTAGAAAAGTGTGTAATGTAATTAATAAAGGTGTAATTCCTGGAGTGTGTCCGTGTCACTTTCTTCGATATGTTGTTGTACCCTTGCATTATAGAAATAGTACTGTTGTATTAAGCGCAGTCAACCCACACATAGGTAGGCCCATATAAAGTGGATGAAGGGAGTGCCAGTAGCTGTTAAGCATATATACAGTCCTCAACTGTCGGTTCATGGCCGGCATGTACAGGTTAATCTGGCACATGAGTAGCTTGTTATTGTGTTCCCCAGAAATGTCAGTGTGCTGCTAGAAATGTAGGGGGCTGTCAACATATACCTGATAATGTCACCTGAACACATCCAGATATGGAGATATATAAATATAAATGAAATATATAAATATGTAGCAGTAACATCTGCATCCAGGACAGTTTGTATGTCAGATACAGGTCAGGTATACCAAGAAGTAGCAAAACCCATTTCACAATTTAACGTACATTGCCTAGTGCAAATATACATGTAGGGGATATATAACTGCAGTCAATAGGAATTTAGTGTAAACTTATAAGTATATATAAGTTGTTAATGGATGTATCTTTTTACACCCTACTGTATGTGCATAAACAATGCAATTCCACACCTCAATGGGTATGTCTAATCTCATAAAAATTGTTGGGACACATGTCCTATTGGTTCATAAATATCTGCATTTACTATGATGCATGTGCCCTGTTCATATACCACAATCTTGGTGGCCTGTTGCCACCAATCAATCCTGCATGGTGTTGGAATGTCCACTGTTGTTCTATATTTGCATGTGCTATGCTTGCTGTTCAACTGTTGGAACTCTGGTGTGGTGGGTTAATGGGAATACTACTGTATGCTGTTACAACAAAATTGGAATGCTGTTGGCTATTACTAACCCATATTGTCATTAAATCCTCCTAAACATAGAACATATGGGAAGGCCAGTCCCAGTGGACCCACCTGTCCCACCTCAGCTGGTGATGGCACCTGGCACCAGCAGGTCCAGTGCCCAGCCCGGGACCTCCTCCTCCATTGGTCCTGTGCCACCTTCGGGTGGAAGCTCTGCAGGGGATGGGGCTCGTGCCCCCCCCATGCAAGCGTGGCCAGAGGAGGGCCACCTATCATCCTCTGAACGGTCCAGGCTGTAGTCCGTAGGGAGATCGAGCGTTCAGTCACTGATCCTCTACGCCAGCTCGAGGCAAGAGTGGCGCAACTCATGGGTGAGCCTGCCCCTCCTACGCAGCCCCCAGCACAGCCACCCTCCGTACTGTGAAGGTGCAGTGGTGACTGCCCATGGGTGGGGATCTCAGTTCCACTGTTGCCATCTGTGGGCTCATGGGCTTGCAATTTCCAAGCATCCTTCCCCATCAATGGTGTTCACCCACCCCATGTGTCATATTCCGCCCCTGTATGCATCTTCTTTGTCTTGTCTGTTTAATTCCCCAACCTACCTCCCAAAATATACCTACTTCCCCTACCCCACATTCCACTCTCACCTGAAAAAAAAAATGGGCAATCTGCTCCCACAAAAAAATTACTCCCCATACATAGCTGCTCATTTTGCACAAATGTCCACTGGGCACATAAACTGAAATTTAATTGGCAGTACAACATACTTCATTGTCCTTACCCCTCTCTCAGGGGTGGAAGGTTTTAAATTTCCCTCCAAATTACTAGTATATGCACAGCTGTTGCTGTTAAAGAAATGGGCAGCTATGGACCTTCCCTACACCTGTCCTGCTCATCCCGAGCTGTTTTCCCTACTGTCTTTCCCTCTTTGTGCCCATTTTTCACCACTTTTCTATCTCCCCATTTTCTTTTCTTTCAAACAAATGAGCGCGGGGGTTAACGTGAGTAAGCACATTTAAGCAGTAGTAAGCGGGTTTGCACGAGTCTGCGCTTGTGTGCGTTTAGCTTAGTATTGCTTAGCATCACGCAAACACATGCAAACCTGCTTACAACTGCTTAAAAGTGCCTTAGTCTCCCTGCATATGAGGGGCCTTGTTCTGCTCAGCAGCAAAATAGAACACTACTGTCAGTCTCGAACCCTGGACCTTGGACACACTAGAATATATGAAGTACCACTAGGCCACAGTAGATACACAGCAAGTTGTTGCTGAAATATATATAACATGCATCAGAATGAGTGAATGTAAAGGAAAGATAGGAATGCCATAACACAAAACCTGTTCTGTGGAACTTTACCAGCAGTTGTTGTGGAATTGCATTACATGACTGTGATAACAGAACCAGACATTCTAGCAGTAAATAATGTTACAGCAGCACTTTACAACCCCCACAAAGTATCATAGCAGGACAATCCCCACCCAAATGTACAAAATACCTGTGTGTTCAAGGTAGAGCAAGGATGTAGGTAGGCATACTCAGTACTGGGATTGTCCAGTTTTTATGAGCATCCTGTGATAATGTCAACAAAAGAAAAAGCACAAACTGTGCAGAAGTGAGTACATTAATATCCACAGTACAGCAGTTCCCAAACAGTTCATGTGCAAAATGAAAACATCTCAATAACTATGTATGTATGCCAGCTAATTGTATAAGTAGAAAAGAAACTACATACTCCCATGTAGATTGTGCTAGCATTTGTAGGGGTGAGTACAATTCTACACTGTCAACTGTGTACTGGAAGTGGCAACATTCAGGTCTGAGTACAACATTCAAATCATGGGCTACACCCCTAGCATCAGTTATGAAAAGTATACCAACCTTCTGACTTACACAATGGTGTCCACAGCAAACAGCATGGTCCCCACTTTGGAAAGTTGAAAGGGCTACACCTACCTGACTTAGCAATTTATAGTATTTGGTTGCTATGACAGTGAGTACTGCAAGTACCACACAGCAGGCTGCATGCAATTGCCAAATGGTGGCCACCAATTGGTGCAGAGGCCATCACATGCACATGTGCAGATGCCTATAAAAGCAGGCTGTACTTGCTGTCCACACATGCAATCATTTCATTGCAAGTACGGAAGGAGAGAGAGAGAGAGAGAGAGCGAGAGAGAGAGAGAGACGTACGGATGCAGACAACAGCAGGAAAAAAGAAAAAAGATCAACCAAAAATATATTGAAAGAAAAAGTAATATATAACAAAAAAAAAGTAAAAGAATATATTGAAAAAATATATATATATTGAAAAAAATATATTGAAAAAAAGTATATTGAAAAGAAAACTATATTGAAAAAATATATCTTATTGAAAAAAAAAATAATATATTGAAAAAATATTTAAAAAAATAGATTGAAAAGAAAAATATATTGAAAAAAAATAATATTGCAAAATAAATATATTGAAAAGAAAAATAATTATATTGAAATAAAAAATATATCTTGAAAAAATCATAAGCTATAAAAATAAAAGCTATTACAAAACACACGAAACAGACAAATATGAACACATACAAAGGTAAGGTATGTAACAGCTATGTATTTACTGGCATGTAGTAGATGTTTATGAAGAGTACTCTACATAGTTTGAATCATCCATATGTGGCAGCAGTACGTATCTATGCACAGATGCCCTGCATAACTACTGGCATGGAGACATCAGTATGTAGCTGTGTGTAGTGGGATATGACTGTGACATATGTAGTTCAGCATTAAATGTCAAACATCTGATCCATGTTATCTGTGTTCTGTACAGTAGTGTGTACTATGTCTGTTTGTGGGAGTAGCGCATATGGTTATATAAACATGGATGTAACAGAGTAACAAATGCATGATAGTCATATTAATGTGTAGCTTAGCACTGGCAACAGCTGTACCAGGCTAGTATGCTAATCTAGCATTTGCAGCTATATATGCACCCTCTAATATTACTGTGTGCTCACATGTGACACATGTTCATGTTGCAGCAAGGCCCAACAGGTCAGCAGTGAGGTACACGAACTTACAACAGTGTGGACCTTCTGTGTGTATGGCACACAGATACGGAGAGATCTGTCTGTGTCAGATATATTAGCATCTGTACATGTGCATAGAGCAAGGGACATACTGCAACTGTTTGTGAAGGGTGGACATATATATGTTGTTGAAGGTTGTTATGTGCATATTTCTATATAGGTTGTAGTGTGTGGCAAACAAGACAGCATACAGTGCTGTTATATGACATGTGGTGGTTAAACGCTGTGGGTATGATTCATCAGGTTTGCAGTGTTGCAGCCAGTGAGGCCTGCTAAAGCTGCATGGGCAGAGAACACCTTCAATGCATTCCGCACAACACTGTGCAATATTAAGACATAACAGTATACCTCACAACCTTTGCATAATTGATATCCCAACCATGAAAGGTGGACTGTATATGTGCCTATATGTATATCTACATGTACACCAATGGACGTTTATATGTATGTGTGTGTGTATGTATATATATATATATATATATATATATATATATATATATATATATATATATATATATATATATATATATATATATATATATTTAGAGAGGAGAGAGACAGGGTCATATTTACTGCAACAGATGCCTGTTGACAAAGCCATGGACCCAAGCTTAATGTTGATACTGCATTGGCATACCTTCTTGCAAAGACTCTGTATCCATGAACTACCACATAGGTGGTAGTCTACTTAACACCGAAGGTGTGATAAGAAACCATGGGACACAGGTGTACAGTAGTCACCCCTTTGATAATTACAGTGCCACACTAGTCATGTCATCTGTCTACGTGGCACACATCATCACAAAAGGTGTGTCATCCAGGAAAATATAGGTCAGTGTTCCCCTCTACTCATCACACATAAAGCCCATTATCAAGTACAATGCCCCATGCAGTATGTACCTCACAGGACATCTACAGCAACTGGAAATGATACAGACATACCTCACAAAGAGTAATACCGGCCTCAAACAAATGCCCTATGCAGACCATCTCACAAACCCACAGCTAGATTGTGTCACATACCGCCTACACAGAGGTGACCTCTGCCTAACATACTAAGCTATGTCAAACCCAGAGCTGTTGGACATACTCCATGTAGACAGATCACAATCCCTATGAGCTACACGCACTAGGGACCTAAACCTTGTGACCTCAATAGACAGCACATGCTGGAGGGATAGATACCTATCTCAGAGACATCCCATACTCTGGAACAAACCACCTATCAATAGCAAACAAAGCTCCTAATTAGATGTTGTCATAAATAATCCTGATGATTGTATGGGAGATAGGAAATACACCCCGGGAATCACCTCTGTGGCTCTGCTTGACAGGGCCACGTGAAATGTACATACCTGTGTGCCAAAGGCCAGGGTAGCATATGGCTAGACTTCTGTAGGCCCTAGGGCCAATAGCCTATTACCTACCTATGAAGCGATACACACCCACATGTACTTGTTGCAATAATTGCTATTTGAGGTTGACTGAGTGGGATGGCGAATGTGTTGGTAAATGTGTCAGAGTTCTGTATATGTGTGATAGCTTAATGGGAAACTGTTTCTGTCATGGTATTATGTATCCTAGCTGTGATCCCAGCAAAATATGTGAAAGCAATTGCTAGGCAGAAAAAGCAGTATGCCATACGGTCTGACGTAGTCCCTTAGTGTCGACTGGGGTGTCGCATTGTAGGCTAAAGCAGTACATGTATGCTTATTGAGTGTTACTGCTGGTGAATCCAACTCATGTATGAACTGTAGTACTACCTGAAGCTGTATGCTTACACAGCACAGTATGGTGTATGTCCACATTTCTTGGAACCACTGTTTTGTGTGTTCCCTGTAGTCCTCACAGATTACATACCTCAGGCATAAGGCTTTGTAACTACTGACACACAGTACCGTATGGTACACAGGTAAAGGTTATCTGGGTTGCCATACCTTTGTGTCTGGTATGTATGTCTGATGTGTGTGTGGGTATGCCTGTACCATGGCCTCAGTCATATGTGTGTTACAGGATATAAGTGTGTATCTAGCAATATGTATAGTCTAGTACAGCAGTATGCCACCTATATTAACAAATGTGCACATATGTTAGGCGGGGGTATGAAATCAATGACTAGTGTGGTATACTGGTAATACTGTAACTGGACTTTACAATCATTGCAATGGAATACATATTTCCTGATGCATTAGCTTGATATATACCTCCTGTGGCTAGGTGGTGCATTGTGTCACATACACTGTGCCATGTACTGTTGTATAGTCTTACATACTGGTTTATCTTTGTTGCTGTGCAAAACATAGTTTGATATATAGAGTGTGCCATGCACTGTCAGGCAGTTGTGGGCTAAGCACTGATATGTGGTATTGAAAGTGTGTATCCTCTGACAGCCAATAGGTTGCTATATACGGCAGTTAATTGATATCTGTACTTTAGAATGTTAAGTGTGCCACATGACATGCTCACACATATTGTTTCATTGTCTTCCAGGGTAATGGACCACCATCGTAACCCCACCTACAGCACGGCAGAGGAGGAACAGATAACAACAAGCCTGGTGTAGCACTATGCCCTGCTGTTCTCCAGAACCAGCCAGGACCAGCATGAGCGGACTGCACTATGGCATGATCTTGTCCATAGGGTAAATGACATAGGCATGCATAACCGGACATATCAGCAGTTAAGCCATCACTGCAGTGATTTAATTAGACATGTCCGGCAGCGTGCATCAGATATCCATAGACAACAGCTTGCCACAGGTGGTGGGGTACCCATACACCCCCCCCCTCACCAGAGTGGAGGAGCTGCTCCTGAGCCAGGTGGTTCCTGGCCAACAGCAACAACAACAAGCAATATGTGTCATCATGGAGGCCGGAGCCACCCAGCAAGTTGACACGGAGCGTGCGGGTAACATGGCATAGCTGTAGACTACTGTTACCTCTATTGGTAGATCATGCTCATGTGAGATGTGTACTGTGTAGTTAGAGGATGTGATGCCTAATGCTGTGCAATACTAATAATTAGGAATGTAATCTGTAGGCCTGTGACTGTCAACCGTTGTACTACTGTAAGACTGCAGACACACAGTAGCAATGCCACAGTTGTTGCCACTGACAAACTGTCGCATATCCTTGTAGGTCCCTCTGGTGTGACAGCAAGGTAGCAGACCCATGCTGGTGAGTGTGTTCTACATTTACTATTGCTAATTAAATGTGCATGTCATAGGTGAGCTGTAGGCCATGTACACATACCACACCTACGCATAATGCATGCTGTGCATGTTTGCTGTGAGACTATGCACATCCCAGTAACGTGGGTAGCTGCCTAAAACACATACAATACACAGAGCATCCCACACAATTGTGGTAACACTGTAGTGGACATTGGATAGGCAGAGGCAATACACATGCACACAACATACACAACTTTGTCATACGCGGTTCACGTTCACATACTACACATGGTGTATTCAGATACCCGCCATAAGGTCACACTCCAGTATCCCAAATGTCATCCACACAGCACACATAATATACCTGAGGGGCAGATGCCTCTCATGTGGCTGTGCGTCACTCTTCAACACATAACACATTCATGTTAGGCAATGCCCCCTATTGGGCACCATACAAACCCATGTAACAACTGGCTGTGTAATGGTGAATGTAGCCATGGTACAGCAGTTCTGGTACAGCATGGTATGTGCCAGTCTGGCACACATTAGTAGCCTTGAATGACCACATGATGCTGCATGATGATGGCTCATGGTACTACACCCCATCCAGTTACACTGACCACAGTACTACACATAGCATTAACTGCTTTGCACCTCAATGTTGTGTGTGTGCAAACATATGGACCGATACACAAATTGCATAGCAATCACCTTTTGTACAAAGTGACACATATATGTCTTGTAATGCTACTGAGTGTATAGGTCACATGACACACACTGTGTATGTGTGATGTTTAATGTTGCAGTTGTGTTGTAGCATGTCATGTCATGGCTGGCACTGGCATGGCCACAATATGTCCTACACTCAACATAACCACTGTACAATGGCTATGTTGAGCAATGGTATTCCATCAGGTATACATGCACCACTCATGCTGTGTGTATACATAGCATGCATTTGCTAAATCTGTGTCCACATTTATCTGCTAAAGACACAGATGCTCTAATCAGAAATGGATATCTATGTGACACACAGATACACATCCAGCCATGGTATGTATACCTGTGAGTGATGGTGCACAGAACATTGCAGAGTTTTTAATACTTATACAGCAATGTTGTGTCCATGTACACATTGCGTTCCAGGGTGAGGCCAATCACTGAACAACAACACACATGCATCAAAGCCATGTATACTTTTATTAGCAAGGGCTGTCTACACCCACACTGCATGCTGTTGAGCAACACACATCCTGCATGCTGACACGTGTGATATAATTGTTTGCCTTGTGATACTGTACCCCACCATCACCCACTATTGAGTATGTTCTGGATTGCTGGTGGTGTGTGTGTGTGTGTGTGTGTGTGTGTGTGTGTGTGTGTGTGTGTGTGTGTGTGTGTGTGTGTGTGTGTGTGTCTGTTTTAGTGAGGAGTGCATTTGTGTGCATGTGTGCATGTGTTCATGTGCTCATGTGTGCATGTGGGATTCACATCTAGACCAGGGGAGGTCATCGTGCCTCTTTACTCATCCCTCATCAGGCCCATAATTGAGTACAATGCCCCTTTTGGGATGTACCTTACCAGACACCTGCAGCAACTGGAAAGACCCCAAAAGTACCTCACCAAGAGGATCAAAGGGCTCAAACAGATGCCATATGCTGCCCGGTTAAAGAAACTTCAGCTCTACTCAGTGGCATACCGCCTGCTTAGAGGCGATCTGTGCCTGACGTATAAAGCCATGTCCAACCTGGAATTAATGGACATGCTGCACCTCAGAAAATCAATCCCATCGAGCTATGCCAGAGACTTGAACCTCAGAACTGAAATAAATAGGACATGCTGGAGGGACAGATTCATAACCCAGAGGCTCCCTTCACTCTGGAATAAAATCCCAGTCCGGGTTAGGCAGAGTCCCTCATTGACTCTCTTTAAGAGGAATCTTGATGAGTGGATGGGAGATCGTAGGTTTACTCTGGGTATCACATCTGTGTCACTGTTAGACAGAGGCACAGTATAATAACCTCGAAAAAGGGCATAGCAAAATTAATTTAAAATGGGTGGCGAAAGCCAAACACACTCTGGCTAGGCTTATAAATGCCCTAGGGCAGATAGCCTAGTATGAACCTATGAACCTATGTGTGCATCTGTTCATGTGTGTATGTGTTCATGTGTGCATGTGTGCATGTGTGCATGTGATCGTGTGTGCATGTGTGCATGTGTTCATGTGTGCATGTGTGCATGTGTTCATGTTTGCATGTGTTCATGTGTTCATGTGTGCATGTGTTAATGTGTGCATGTGTACATGTGTGCTTGTGTTCATGTGTGCCGACATCATGTACAGGTCATAAAGTGTGTTTCCTGTCTTCCTCTCACAGGTGCTGACTTTGGGCTGGTTTACTGCAGCAGGGAAACTGATGTCACTGAGCAAAATAGTGATAATGACGAGGTGTGTTGAGGCACAGGCATGTTTGCCAGGGTCTGTTGTTGGGCCACCAATCGACAGTACACAAGTGTCCACCCCATCCATGCATACAGTCATACTGCCAATACATCCATAACCAATGCCCTTAGCTGAGGGACAGCGTACAGTCGGCATTGGCCAGGACAGTGTGGCATCCATGGCACATGCATCCCGATACAGCAGCCATACCCAGATGTCTGGAAGGGTACCACATAGGCAGATGTCCAGGGGTTCTTGTCGGAGCACTGCTGCTCATCATGCCACTGGCAGATGTGCCAAAGGTCTTACACTCACGCATGTTCCAGGCTGTCATGGAGGCACAGGCACGTATGGAACGGTACACCAGACAGGGACTAAGGGCACAGAGGGCACATAACACCACCATAATTGACAGTATCTGTGACCTAGCTGGTGCCATCCGTAATTACACTGAGGTCACTGATACACGTTGGGGAGAGACATTAGATATCCTCCGCAATGTCATGTCCATGTGTCAGGACAGTGCGGGATGGCTGAGTCGTCGACGTGGATGTATGCCAGCAACATCAGCAGCTGGCAGTCGCCGCGGATGTCCCTCAAGCCACATCCGCTCCCGTAGTGCCAGTACCAGCCCCAGCAATGTTGGGGGTGGGCTGTCCATAGAACATCCTAGAAGATCATGTGCACGTGGCTCTGGACAGTCCCAGCAGGGACCTGGGTCCAGTGTATATCCATCTACCTCTGGGGATAGTAGCCAGTCTGGCTTAGTACCTGATAGTGTCAGTAGCACCCCTGCCAGGCACAGGTACCGTATCCGTGGTCAGAGATGGTGATCTGTAAAGCCTCGCAGGTACAGTCTGTGGCTGTCCCACAAATACCCGTATGTGGCAGCCACATGGTGGAACTGTGTGCATGCAGACACACACACACATAATCCAGACACCTAGGGCTAACACATACCCACACACATTACATCAACATTGGCCCATACCAGTATTCTTGCCCCACACACACACACACACACACACACACACACACACACACACACACACACACACACACACACACACACACATACATGTTGATTGGATGGCTCACTGTAAGCCTCTGGCAAACCAACAACACACCCTGTGCATATGATGAAACCTGTGCCACCTCCTGTCATCTGTAACATCGATGCAGGAACAGGCTACCATGGTGCTGATGCACAGGGTGTCTTTATAGAGGTATAGCAATGTTAGCATGTTGTCAGCAGTAGAGTGCAATGATATACTTGAAGGTGTAGTTGAGCAGGCATGATGCATTAAAGCTATGATTGTCATTGTAGTGTTGTTTACACCAGTGTTAGTTCCAATAGTGTATTGTCCGCCCACGTGCCACTTGGCTGATGTGTGCAGTATTGGCAGCATGTGTTAGAGAGTGGACAGTATGTGTGGGATGTGTGTAGCACAGATTTGCAGGTGTAGAGTTGTGAACATGGTGGAGGTGCACTGTCTGCATGTACGTGCATAGTGGACACATGGGCAGGGTGACATTCTCTGTATTACACAGTAACACTCCATAGTTTCTATTGGTGGCCAGTATGCATTGTACTACACACATTTCGGAACCTGACTACACATGTGTGTGTATGACATGGTTTGACACTGTGCTGTGGGTGATACTGTTACTATCTGTCATTGTTTTGCATTCTGGTAGTATACAGAACTTCAACAGCCTGACCATAACCGATCGTTAGATGATGTCTTGACAACTGACACACAGATTTAGGACACACAGCAACATTTGGATCCTTCAGGTACTATACTATGCCAGTAACCAGTGGTATTCACCTGCACCCATTACTGAGACCACTCCTGTTTGGCATATAGCCCTCTTAGGTACAAGCAATCACAGTAGGGATATGTCTGTCTACATCTGGTAATGCATACTGTGGCCTATAATGCATTCTCCAGGTGACACACACATCCTCCACAAGGGTATCATACAGACAGATACCTGTTGTCAAACCCATGCTGTAAAGCTATAGGCCAAATTAAGCATAGTCATCCAACTTTACGGAACATAGTATCCCCACAGTACCACATAGGTAGTAGCCACCAACATGATGAACAGGTACCGATGTGTACATGCAACATTCATCATTGACAGACTTTGCTGCGTTTGAACAGGTCTGACATATACCACGGCCATAAACCTGCACTCACACAATTCAATAGAAACCGTAATGAGTGTGTGTGACACGGATGACCTAGGCCAGGCATCACTGCAGTGGCTGGCCTTGTCACAAGCATACAGATGTGACCTAAGGTCTGGGAAGCAGCAGCACAGTTTGGCAAAGATGACAGCTGTGTTCTTGGATAAAGCAGGGTTCCCACACATGCAATAATTGAGATAACATGTACGTATATGTATTTGCCACACAGCTACCTCACATGTGCAATGCATACTGATATGTCATACAGTAGTAAAAGCAAAACCCACAGAACATTAGCCAACAGTGTCACACACATAGAGCACACACACTCACCAAGTGCAGGACTCAAACTCCTACCTAACTACGTCATGATACTAGAGGAGTATGCATTAACACGACGCACTATACACATTCTGGGAGGTCTTTTTTCCACAGGTATATTTGTAGGATGGTGACATCATCAGACTTGACAAAGATGAGTATACCACTTGTAAGGTGTACTACTACTCTACAAAAAGGTTGCTCCTCGGTGTACTACTACTCCTCTACAAAAAGGTCACTCCTCTCCAAGGTAATTACACTCACACAGTTGTCACGTGCAGGATTCAAACACCTACCTAACTACTTCATGATACTTGAGGAATATGCATTAACATGACATGCTATACACATTACTGGGAGGTCTCTTTTCCACAGGTATATTTGTAGGATGGTGACATCATCAGACTTGACAAAGATAAGTATACCACTTGTAAGGTGTTCTACTACCCTACAACAATGTTGCTCTTTTCCAAGGTAATTACACACAAACACACACAGTTGTCAAGTGCAGGATTCGAACCCCTACCTAACTACTTCATGACACTACAAGAGTACATATTAACACGACACGCTATACACATTACTGGGAGTTCTTTTTTCCACAGGTATATTCATAGGATGGTGACATCATCACACTTGACATAGATATGTATGCCACTTTTAAGGTGTTCTACTCTTCTCCAAAAAGGTTGCTTCTCTCAAAGGTGATTACACACAAACACACACAGTTGTCAAGTGCAGGATTCAAATCCCTACCTAACTACTTCATGATACTAGAGGAGTGTGCATTAACACATCATACTATACACATTACTGGGAAGTCTCCTTTCCACAGGTATATTTGTAGGATGGTGGCATCATCAGACTATACAATGTGGGTTACATTAGGTGACATTAGGTGGGCTACATAGAAGGAATGTCTGAACACTTTGGCCATGTGACCATCAAAGGGGAGTATGCTATCTACCTGTGTCACCAGGGCCATAATGACTTTCTCCGTACATACTGGATTACCACCTATGTGGTAATTTGTATGCACATTGTTTTACCCAAAGGGGATGACTATGCATTCATTGGCATTCAGCTTGAGGGCATTGTTTTGACACCAGGTATCAGTCTCTGTAAGACACTTCTGGAGGATGTCTGTGTCAGCCATATAGTTGATTATGGACCACAGTTAGCAGTCATCTGCAAACCTGTTCAGCCATACAACTCCCGTGCTTGTCTGTACCTCGGAGCAGTATCTACTGAACAGGTGGGGTCCCAGGACCAAGACCTGTTGGATGTCATTTGTGACTGGCTTAGAGTCGGACATAGCACCTGCAACTCTGAACATGTGTGTTTGATCTGTGAGCCACTTGGCCACCCATCCTGTGACATAGCTGTTAATGTTCAAGCTGGTACGCTTGTCCATGATGACAGAGTGGGGAATGGTGTAGAAAGTCCTTAGTGAGGTCCAGGTGGGCTGCATGGACTACTTTCACCTCCATCTATGTCCTTGGTAACTGTTTGAAATAAGTCAACTAGGTGTAGAAGCAGGATCTGCCTTTAACAAGGCAGAGATGTATAGAGTCCAGTGTCTGGAGGTCTCCAATGTCTCTGTTTATGGGTTCCATAACAATTTGCTCAATAGCTTTGTAGACCAAGCTGAGTAGACATATAGGGCAATGGTTTCCAGGTTCTGTTGTGGCTCCCCCTTTGTGGAGCTGGATGACTGTTAGTGTATGCCATTCTTTGGGTACATAGCCTGTGGTACGCTTGAGTCTGGACAGTGGATGTAGGTGAGGGTGTAGTTCCTTTTGGGCCTAGTGTAAGATGCAGCCTGGGAGAGGGCTGTCTTTACCTGCATGTCCATGATGTCTGGGGCTCAGCATCCTTCTGTGATGGGCACAGGGCCATTTGTGGGTGATGGGGGGGGGAGTTTACACTGAACCTGTCCCCTGGATGTGGGCAATGAAAGTTGGTTCAGTGTATTTCTTTCCTTTTTCAGTAGCTGACAGCATATTTGGAAGTTGACACCTACATGTCTGGTATAGCTACTGAGGGCTATGTGGTTGTTATTCTTACATTCCTTGGCTATTTGTCTTTAGAAACAGTCCTTGGATTATTTTATGAGTGATCACTGTTTCTTCCTAATAATGATCAGTGATGCCTTTCCTTTAGTGAAGTTGGCTCTATCATGTGTTCGTTTCCTCCTTCTGTTGTCTAGCTTACTTATGGGCAACAACCACCTGATTGTTGTCTTATTTTTGGAGGAGTGCATCTTGGATTTCTTTGTGTTGTCTCGTTCCATGCATCCCTGTAGATGCTCATAGGATGCACTTGTAAATTATTCTGCAGATTGTATACCATTATCCTATAGCAAGAGGTCTTTGGAACGTTCCACTTTGGTCTTGGGAAGTGTGCAGTTTGCTTTTGAATATGTCTTCACAGTGGTTTCATTGACTGGGTGGGGGGGAATGTGGATGTCCAGTGTGATTACTTTATGATTTGATATTACCAGCGAGGGGTTTATCTCTGTTGTGGAACACTAGTACCTCATGTTGGTGATGATCATGTCCAGTATGTTGTCTCCTGTAGTGGGCGTGGTGACCAGCTGTTCCAGGGTGTTAGAGTTTTTAAACTCTAGGAAACATTGGCCAAAGGACGTTGTACACGAGTAATTCTCCCACTCAATGTTTGGGTAGTTGTAATCTCCTCATATAATGGTGTTTGACAGGACCTTTGTATTTTCCACTGTTCTCAGGAATACTGCGTGAGGTTCCAGAGACAAGGTACGTGATCTGTAGCAGGCTACAATCTGATGAGCAGCTTTTCCCAATGTTAGTTGCACTTGCATGGTCTCCAAGGCCTCATGCAGTGCCACTAACCTGAAGGTGTGGGTATCCATAAGGTAAATGGGTACACCCCTTCCTTTTGTATTTCACTCATGGTTTTGGGTCCGAAGGTCAGAGGGATTGTGAGTATTTTACGTGGAGCATGTCCAACAGCTCTGTGTTTGACATAGCTTTGTATGTTAGGCAGTGAACACCTCTGAGTAGGCGATATGCAAGGGAGTACAGATGGAGCATTTTGAGATGGTCTGTGTATGGCATGTATTTCAGGCTGCTAATGCTCTTTGTGAGGTATTGCTGCAGGCTTTCCAGTTGTTGTGGTTGTCTTGTGAGGTACATAGCAGAAGTGGTGTTGTACTTTATTATAGTTCTAGTGAGTGATGAGTAGAGGGGAACAATGTCCTCTTCTATTCTGCATGAGACACATTTTGTGATGAGGTGTGCCACATAGGAGGGTTCCCTGAATACTGTGGGAATGTGGTTATCACAGTTGTGTCCACTGTCCACCTGTGAACCAAGGTCTCTTGTCACACTTTCAGTGTGAAGTATACTACCATCTATGTTGTAGTTCTTGGCTACAGAGTTTTTAACAAAGGGGATGACAATGCACCTTTTGGCATTGAGCTAGAGCCCATGGCTTTGACAACAGCCATCTGTCTCAGTGATGCCCTTTTGTAGGATGTCCACATCTTTAGTGTTTACAATTATGGCTCCTAGTTTGCAGTCCTCTGGAAACTTCAGTTGCCACAGACCTTCCATGTTAAATTTTACTTCAGGGAAGTAGATGCTACACAGTCTGGGATGTTATCTGGTCCCATGACTGCTGTGATACTGGCTTTGGAGAGTGTTTTATACCTGTGCAGCCGTGATGACAGCAACTTTGCAGTCTTCCATTATAGAGATGTGCTCTTTCATGGGTGAGGGGGGGGTAAAGTTAACACTGATCCTATCTGCCAGGATGTTGGCAATATCAGTTGGGTCTGTATATTTAATGCCATTGAGCTGTAACTCAGAACAGATCTGAGTGTAGCCATGACATGGACCTGTCTGTTGGGCAGAGATCTCCTGAGTTGACAGTATGCAACAGAGTACAGATTGGGTTACATTCAGTCTTGTTGCATGGGGCAACTATTTGAGGCCAGTAATCCTCTTGTTAAGGTACTTCAGTGGTCTTTCTGGCTGCTGAACATGCCTAGTCAGATTAATTGCAAGTGTGTTGTGGTACTCTCTGATGGGTCTGATGACCACTGAGTAGTGGGAACATCCTTTGACCTACATGCACAGACCTTGGCAGTTTGTGTGAACACATAACATGATTTTCTGACCACTTTGTGAATGTGTTTCTGGAAGTAGAGATGACTATCCACATTTGTCCATAGATCCCTTATTATCACATCTGTATTTAGCCTAAGTGTGTGAGCATGCTCAGTATGGACTTTCAGTATGTTGCTGCCTGACATTTGCTTCGTTTCTTTAAGTGTGTGAACATGCCCAGTATGACCTTTCAATGTGATGCTGAATGAAATCCACTACATTTGTTGGAGTGTGTGAGCACGCCCAGTATAGTCATTTATACTATATGTGTATGGCAAATCAAGTTGTATTTTTACAGCAGGGCTAACCTTTGTGTCATAGATCAACAGGGATCATGCTGTGCCTGCAGGGCTTCCATGAGACACTTTGCATAGACTTATCAACATTTCTACATACAGGGGGGGACAGCTATTCTTTGTACATTTCTACCCGGGGGCACACGTGATTGTTACTGTGGGTGTACATAGGATGAAGGTTTCACCTGACACTTATACATATTTGCTATGCTTGCACTGCTATGTACGGTACACCATTTCAGTCTGTACTGTTGCCTATCGTACTGGCTTGAGGCATACTACTGTGCTACAGATCCTAGCATCCAATGTCACGTATATTAGATTGTGACTTCATAGCCTACACAACCCATATTACACAGCCTGGCCTGATGTTCTCTGTCTGCATAGGCCTGTGGGGGAGGTTACCCATATGCCTCTTTAGGGGCATGATAAAGCATTTCTTTGTATTTGCATTAGTGTACAATTGTCCTGCTTTGTCAGTGCCACTGAAATGCTATCATGGCTTAGTGGTTCAGTACTGTGACTATAGTGCACAGTATACTGGACTCGAGCCCTGTCACTGCTTTTTATTTTCATGCTGGGCAGACCAGACTGCTTAAGGAATGGTAAAGCAAATATGAGCATGTTTACCTGACTTTGCTCAGCTTTGCATGACTTTGCCCGACTTTGCCCAACATTGCTCAACGTTGCCCAACATTGCACTAGTTAACACGGGCAATTTTGTTTACATATACTAAATATTGTTAAATGCTGCTTAGCACTGCTTTATATTGCTTAAAACATGGCAATCATGCCTCAGGTGGTGCTGCAGGGCTACCTATGTCGGATGCACATACTACACTCCCTATACATGTTTGGAAACAGGTAGTGTCAAGTTAGGCATCCCCTTTATTTTATGTGCGAGTCAGAGAGAAGTATCATTTCCAGGGTTCCTACTGAGCCAGTGTATGTGCTATGCATTGTCTCTTTTCCAAGGCCAAGGCATACTGGGCATGCCTCCTTCTGCCTACTGGGGCAGGCTCAGGTTGTTCCTCTTCCAAGTCACGCTGTGCCTGTGCAGGCCTTGGCAATGGTGGGGGGCTGTGTGGCCCTGCCCCATGCTGTTCCTGCTGCAGCTGTTTTCACAGGATCATATTGTGTAGCATGGCACATACCATGAAAATTTGGGTACATGTAGTTGGTGAGTAATGCAAGGCTCCACCAGATGTGTCCAGGCACCGGAACCATGACTTGAGCATCCCAAACACACGCTCGATTACATTTCGTGTTTGTGCGTGTGCCTCATTATGGAGATGTTGTTCAGGTGTGTGTGCATTTCTGATGGGTGTCATCAGCCACGGCTCCAGTGCGTATCCAGCATCCCCCACTAGGTGACCATCAGGCATGTCCCCATTGGCAAATGTCTGGTACAGCTGCGTCAGATGCCAGATATGGGAATCATGGTAGCTTCCAGGGCCGCCAGCACACACATTCAGTATTATGCCCTGGGCATCGCACATGACCTGGCAGTTGATGGAGTGGAAGCCCTTGCGGTTGATATAGGCCCTACCCCACTCACCAGCTGGTGCTTTGATGTGTATGTGCATGCAGTCAATTGCACCCACTACCTCAGGGTATTCAGCTATTTGCTGGAAGAGGCGCATATGCTGGCCAATACCTCATGGGAATTGGGGAAATATACATGATCACCGACATGTGCTGACACGACATTCAGGAACTGGTGCAGTACCCTGGATGCTGATGCCTGTAAAATCCCCATCATATCACCAGTTGGTCTCTGGAAGGTACCTGTTGCTAGTATTCTTAGGCCAACACATACCTTGGTTTCCACTGGGAAGGGTTCCTCTCTGTTGGTTCTGTGTGTGAGGCATGGCCTGCACAGCTCAACAATTTGCTGCAGGAAGTATCTGTCCACTCTATAGCGCTCCACTATCTCCAGCTCATGTAGCCCCTGGTAGGTTACCCTGGGTCTGTACACTCTTCTCTGTCTCCTCACTGTGGGTTGCTCAGCAGCATTTGCAATGGCACCACCCTCAGCATCTTGCAAATGTTGCCTTATAATAGCAATGGCAGCCCCTAACATTTTTTTGTCTCAGTTAAGCTTTTTAAGTTTTCACTTCTCTTTGTAGACTGCAGTGTTGCAGTGTTTCTGAGAAAAACATGGGGAAATGTTGTTTGCTGAGTTTTAAGTGCTGGGCTGGACTGGGCTAGTGTACTGCCTGTGTAATTGGCTGATTATGATTGATTTCACCTGGTGGCTCTGCTAGTTCTCCTTGGTTAACTTCCTACTACTTCTTTTCCTTCCTTTTCCCTTTCTGTTTCCACAGGGGGCAGTGCCTCACAAACAAGCACAAACACACGCACACACACGCACACAGCCTTACACAAGCTTACACGGGCTTACACAGGCTTAGGCGGGTGCACATGCATGAACACTGGCTTAGACAGCCCTACACAGGCTTACACAGGTGCACACACGCGCACACATGCTTAGATGGGTTTACAGGCACGTACATGCGCGCACACAGTGTGAGCATCTTTACAAGAAACTTTAGTGATAGCCAGGGCATACACCTTCAGTTTCTGGGTTTCAGTTCAGACAACTGTAGACACTCCTCTTCCAGTCCTGAGTAACTCACAGCAAACACATGTCACTCTGCTCCAATAGGTTTACAGTCTTTGATACATACCCCCCTCATGATGTCACCTATCTTCTACTCTGTTACTCCCCTAATCCTACTCATACACTCTAGGGACATGGTTCACATGGCAGGGAAAATTGGGATCCACTATCCTTATACTCATTTGCATAGGATTGCCTACTAATGCTTGGTTACATCTCTCAGACTGAGCTTCCCCCCTTAGCAACCACTATTCAGCAGCCATGTTGTCTTCAGCCTGCCATTCACCTGCATGGCAGATGAATATATTTAATAAAATGCCTATTTTTAGAATTATTTTTTCTGGTTTTTAGAGCGCCGCACATTTGCACGGTGCTGCGCTATGCTTAAACATCGGAGATTGGGGAAAAAAAATTGTTTTTTAGTATTTTGCAACACATAATAATGCCAAGGGCCTTATATTTGGCCATTGGCATGCTTCCTCAACTGGATGCATCCTTTATTTGGAGCTGTCATAGCTCCGTTTTGCTATTTGCAAAACGGTACTCAGTTACCAATGGAGTACATTTCTGCAAATAACACTATTCTTACTCGGACAGGTTAATGTTTCCTGGATTGCAAATTTACCTCATTTGCATAGCTTTCAGCAGCAAATGAGGTAATTTGCATATCCTAACACTGTCCGTGCAAGAGTCGTTTTAGGAGCTCTCATGCATGCCCCTGCTGGCTGTTCCTGGATCGCTCAGCAGACATATTGGCTGTCTGGAGTATTACTCTACTCTTAGATTCTGTGCAAGCCTTCGTGAATCCGGCCCACTGTGTTTTTGTTTTTAAAAGTAACGCTTGCACTGCATGAGGTACTGCTAGTATAGTGTCATGTCCTAATGTCAATGGTGCTGCCATATCGATCAAAACAGCAGCAGCTACCACCGCTAGTAAACAGGGTGGATAGCCGGAAGCAACAGGGTCTGACTGCTGTAATATGCTATAGGTCGATAGCCTCCCGTGCGAGCTTGCGCCAGCAGGCCCAGGGCAGTTTTATTTCTTTCACAACAGAAGAAAACAAAGGGTTTAGAATAACCTGGGAGCCCCAGGGCAGGTGGGTTTATCAGTGCTGTTTTAATAGCCTGAAAGGCGTTTTCCTGTTCAGGGGACCAAGGCAGAGGGTCTGTGACCTCCTTTTTTAAAAGCTGTAACAGAGGGGCTGAAATTTCTGAAACATTGGCCACTCACTGTCTATAATAACTTGCTAGGCCGAGGAATCCCCTGAGTTGTCTTTGAGTTACAGGGCGGGGGCAGTCTGAATGGAGGTAATTCTACTTGGAAGTATTTAACGTGAACCTATAGAAATTATGTGTCCCAGGTATTGTACCTTTTCTTGACAGAACTGCAGTTTAGATTTATTTACCTTAAAACCTCGTTCAGCTAAAAACTTTAAAACTAGAAGTGAGTCCTCTATACAAGACTTGGTATCTTGTGAAGCTATAAGAATATCGTCTACATATTGGACCAATACTGAACATGGTGGTAACTGTAAATCCTGCAGTTGTCTGTGCATCTCTCTAGAGAATAGGGTTGGAGAGTCTACTTATCCTTGGGGTAGTCGGGTCCAAGTATACTGTTGGCCTTTATAAGTGAATGCAAACAAATACTGACTATCTGAATGTACTGGGATAGAGAAAAAAGCTGATGAGATATCTATAACCATAAAACAATGTGCTGTAGGTGGGATGCAGCTTAAAATCGTAGCTGGGTTTGGTACAATTGGAAAAACAGGCAAGACAGCTTTATTGACTTCTCGCAAGTCTTGCACAAATCTGTAAACTTGTTTACCAGGTTTCCTTACCGGTAGAATTGGAGTATTACATGGACTTGTTGTAGGTACTATAATTCCTTGTTGTACCAAGGCAGAAATGACGGGGGCAATACCAGATGTAGCCTCTACTGTCAAAGAGTACTGTGGTACCCGAGGTAACTTTGCTCCAGGTTTTAAGGTTATTTTTACAGGAGTGGCTGAAATCAGAAACCCAACAGCATTATCATGAGTGGTCCATAGAAGAGAGGGTAATGAATTTAGATGCTTATTCTTATCGAGGTCAGACTGCATACATATTGTTTGCAGAGTGACATTTTCATCTAAAGTAGCCAAAATGCTAACTTGTTTATCTGAAGGTACTTGTAAATATACTCCTTCAGCTGTGCAGAAGATGATTGCTCCCATCTTACAGAGCAAATCTCTTCCCAATAAATTTAATGGTGCTGAGGGTCCTACTAAAAATGCATCATTGTCTTGTAAAGGTCCCAAAGTTACTGGGACTGGGATGGTTTCAGAATATTCAATAGGAATACCAGAGACACCTACCCCTCTAGTTATGTTGTTGGAGAGGGGGACATTTATTGCTGCTTCACCAGCTAACATAGATTTGGTTGCTCCAGTGTCAATCAAAAATGGGTATGGTTTATTTTTGACAAGTAACATAACATGTGGTCCATCTTTATCCATGGGGATGAAAGGGCACAACTGCTGTTGTCTTTGTTCATGGAACCTTTATTGTGATGACTGCCGATTGGATGGAGTCCAATTAGAATTCCAGTGAGGCGATGTATCAGTGGGTGGGGCAGGTTGCTCAGCCAGATACAGACATTCATTTCTCCAATGGCCTACTTGGCCACAATTGAAACACTCGGTCTGATTATTATAGCTTTGGGGTGGGGTTGATTGATTTTCCTGCCAGTTTTGTCTATTTTGGTTTTCAGCCCCTTGGCATCCACCTCTCCCTCTTCTCCGTCCTCATCCTCACCGTCCACGCTGCCTGAAGGCAGTAAACATCTGAATCTGTGCTTTAACCAATTTTTCCTGTAAATCCTTTTTTTCCTGTGCTAAGTGGTCGGAGAGGTATTGCACTTGTGTGCTAATTCATGCAATCCAAGACTAGGCCAGTTTAAACATACTTCCTTTAGCTTATCCCGTACTTGTGGACATAACCCATCTATGAAAGCAGCCAACAATCCACTCTGTGCCGGCCCTTTGGTGGGTTCTGGGTAACCAGAGTAAGCCTCAAAGGCTTCAGTGAGACAATTTAAATACTCATCCACAGGTTTGTCTTCTTTTTGAAGAACTGACTTGATTTTGGATCAGTTGGGTGTGAGTGGAATTATCACTGTAATAACATCTGCTATTCATTGTCTGACCACTTTGAACCCATTACCTCCTTGTGCATCATGTTTTGGAATCAGAGTAGGGACATTAGCATGGTTCCAAATCCGTTTCATCAGATCAGCCGGTATGGCGTACTGAAGAACTGCTCTGACTTCTTCTATTGTAGGATTTTGTAAACAAATATGTCCCGCCAGCACACGCTGGAACTTAGCTGGATTAGTACGAATAGGTGGTAACGATTTAGTAATGGCTTGAAAATCAACCGCCGACCACGCCCTAGGTACTACAATGGTCTGTGGTTCCTGTGCACTTCTAGCATGGGCTAGGTTAGGTACCTCCCCCAAAGGTAACAATCTGTTGTCATCTGATGACTCTGATTCTGAATCTGGATTAAATTTATCTGGCCTTAAATACCCATCCCCACTGTCAATTATAGCGGGAAACTGGCCAAAATGCCTTTGTTGATGTAAATGTCGCTTCCCTTTTCCTTTATAATAGGGTTTAGCTCTAAAATACATTACAGCTTTTGCTTCTTTATGAGTGTTACTACAAGTTCTTGGTCCATTTTGTCTATCACTCGTTTCTGGATCAGATTCACTAGAGTGACTGTCCGCAGCTTGTTCTTAGTGGTGGAATCTGGCTGCCATGTTTCTGCTCCTTGTTGAGCAAGGGGGGGGGGCTGATACTGCGGGGGTGCAATCGGTGGTGCAGTCGGTGGTGGGGGGAGCCAGGCATTATCGTCTTTTGACTATTCAGTTATCTGCAATTTAGCTATTTTTTTTTACAGGATAAAGCCCCTTAAAGGGTGGGTCCTTCAAGCACTTACCATTTACTACATCTAAATTACTAGCAGTTTGTTGTAATTCCCTCAATTGCTCTTTTAATTTCTGCTGATTATCTTTTAGACTACTAATGACCAAATCCTTTTCTCTTTCTTTCACCTCTGTCATCCAATCATTAAATGCTGCCCAGCACAACCCTGGTATTTTTCTCCCTTTTTTCTTTAACTTTCCTTGGAGATTAAACAAAATATTTTTATTAAAACTACCATTTTCTGGAAAGGCAAGTTTACCATCACCCTCAGTGAGGGCGACCCACTGACTTATAAACATACAACTGTCCCAGGACACATGAAAATACATATAACCAGCTGGTGTACCTCTTTCTGGCTCTTTTATTGTTCCCACACTCGCTCCCATTTTCACACAATAAGCTATACTGTATTTTACAGATTTAGCTGTGACGTTTTGAAAACATCGTTTTCCCCACTCTCATATCTCCTTTCACTCTTATGTCGCCAGTTTTTCGTTTTAACCCACTGTCATACTGCACAATAAATAGCAGAAAAGCAATACATGCCACTTACCTCAAAACAACTGAATGAGATGAATTATTACATTTTTATAAAATTATTGATACCAAATTTTAAAGCAAGCAAGTACAGGAAATGAAAGAAACACTGCCAGAACAGAACATTCTGTCATGGGCCCTTTTACTAGCAGTATTTGGTTCAATCCCCAACTGCTGCAGCTGTTGTCAATTCAGATCTGAGTAAACGGCACCAATTGTTGCATTTAACATTTTACCTTAAATGAAGACAAAACACTTCATCCTCTCTTTCAGTGGTATTTATTACACACTAGTGGGAACCTCATGGAAAGTACCAGGGAGACTCCCCGAACAAAGGAATGCATAAGCTTATATGCTGGTGATACTGCTGACAGTACAAAAATATAAACTAGACCAATTAAATTAGTACAAAAGATAATTATCCAATCAGTGGTTTACCCATAGGCTTAAAGCAGTTCACATTACTACATCTCTAGGCAGAGAAAGAAAATTGGATACACTTCCATATAAGGCACATTTCCTGCTTTCAAGCAGGCTCCTGTTTTTCAGTGCTTTTCCACTATTCACAGTTTACTCAGAGTTCACAGTACAAAGTTCATCTCAATGCATACAGATTGTCACATACTCAATTTCCTTAAGCACATACTTTGGCCATTCATATTCTACACTATTGATTCCACTCTATCTACCTTAAATAAGATAAAAAATAGCTAAATAATTAACATAAAGTGATAAGCACAAGCCACTGTAAAGATAAGTGGTATTTTCTGTTCAGCACAGCCGCATTCACGCACTTCATTCTCAAACGCATGCATACATTTTCCTAGCATACCATAGGACCTTCCGGCATATGCAGAGCCCCTAGAAACAGCTAAGCATACTTTAGCTAAGCATACTTTAATCAAAGTTGATCCTTTATTCTTATAGTAGATTAGTCATGAGCTGCTTGGCTGATAAAATACATCAACTAAGCAGACCCATTCATTAATGTACACATCAGCATCCCTAATCAGTGCATGCATGCAAGCAGTCAGATACATTAAATGTCCTTATCACTAAATGTCCATGTGCCCAAATATAAAAAACATAGTGAAAATTTACTTCTTACATGGGTGGCAGGTCCCCCACCTTCTATTCCCAAATACCTAGCCTGTGCATGACACAGAGCCACAAAAACAACTGTCTTGCAGAACCGTCACACAGCCAACACTCACCTTCCACAAAGTACACACTAAAAATATACCTATAACATATCACTAGATAAATCAGTCACACTGTGTCCACAATTGTTGTTACAGCCACATAGTCACCCTAAAGTATACCCATCTTGGGTACTTCTCCCCAGCAAAGTGTCTGTCCTCTGATATACTACTAACAGGCCATGCAATGGCTTTATAGATGTGTATATTATGTAGCACATGGTGCTGATGATCAGGAGGTCTGACCCTTCTTCATATTATGTGAGCATGGTCTGTACTGATGTACATATTCTGTGGTCACCCAGGAAGTTGGCCACATTACTGTTTCTGGAAGCCTACAGCATCTTCAGGCAGTCTGGTTAACTGTATGCTACTGCTGTATGATCAGCCTCCTCTGTTCTTGAAGCATCTCCACCTGCTGCTTTAATTATCACCCCTCCCAGTCCAATTAATGCAGATATTCTCAGTGGGAATACACCACATCTCTTGCATTGCTTCTCCACCTTGAGTGCATTCAAATCTTGCCAGGATCATCAATCATCACTTTTCAATTTGGTAAAGTCAGATATTATCCCCTGCAATATTTTCACTATTGCATTCAGCCTGTCTTCTGTCATTACTTTTTTTTGCAACAGGGCTGACTGCAACCACTTACCTCACTCAAAACAGCAGCCATCTTGCTGCTAACCCTTTTACTTTTAGTCTGCACTGCACTTTAAACACAGTCAGTTCACAGAGCAACAAATTCAGAAGATGGAAATTTATCGTCAGACTGCAGTAACACATCACACACATGTACATGGGAATGCACTCAGAAATCTTAGTAACATTACTGATATATGCTGAAGACAATATTTTAACAATGTCTTACATATTTCATTTCCTAACAAATGCTGTTCATGGAAACTAATATTCATTAACTTGAACCATGGATATTTCAGCAGTTTATATTACTATTTTTATTTTATTTTACATTTGTTGACCGGGCTGGTCCAACTGGATTCATGTCCATTTTCAGCAGAGGGCCGGGGAGAAAAGCTCCAAGTAAGGTACAATAAACATTGAGCATTATTCGTTAAAAGCATTTAACAGTAGAAAAAGTTACATATATAGTTCAGAGAAGAAAAAATGTTTTTTACAGTGTCTACAATAAGCAAAAATAAGAACATTAAAGGGAAAAAAATGCAAATTTGAAATTAGTAGTAAGTTTTTGATAAGATTAGAAGCAAGATAAGTGAGAGTTCTAGGAGCAGAATGGTGTCTAGTCAGGGTTAGAGCAGGGGCAAAGCCAGTGAGTTAGGAGGTGAGTTTTGAGTTGGGATTTGAAGCTGGGAAGAGTGGAGAGAGAAGTGAGGTTGGAAGGAAGGGAGGTCCAGACTTTTCCAATTGTGTTGGAGAACAAGGACTCACCTGCTAAGTTGTTGGATTTGCAGGTAGATATTAGAAGGTTGTTAGAGGAACTCAGACTTTTGAGATTACAATAAGGGCTAATGAGAGTCGTGAGTATAGGGGTGCTGGTATGTTTGTAGAGGATTTTATGGGCTAAAGAGAGCTGGTGAAATAAGATGAGATTTTGTAGTTCTAGCCATCCCAGTTTTTTTTAAGTTTTGTCAGTGGTGAGTTCTAAAGGTAGAGCCAGTGGCAAATCTGGCAATACTGTTGTAGGCAACAGTTAGTTTGGAGAGGTTAGTTTTGGACAGATTTGTATAGATGGAGGAGGCGTACAGTAGGGTAGAAATCAAATGGGTACGTGCTATGGAAGTTCTGGCAAGTGGTGTAAGAAATGGTTTAATTTTGAACAAGGAGCCTAGTTTTCTGTTGACTAGTTTTATTGTGTTGTTAATGTGCGAGTCAAAGCATAGGTTGTTGTCTATCTCTACTCCGAGGAGCTTGGTGGAGGGGTCAGGAGATATGTAATTGCCATTATTAGAGAAGACAGAGAAATTGAGTGGAGAAGATTTTCGGGTGGGGGAGAAAAGTAATAATTTGGTTTTCTTGGGGTTTAAGATTAGGCATCTGTTTAAGAACCATTTTTCAACATTTTGGAAAGTCTGTTGGGTAATGGAGAGTAGTTCAGAGGGGGATGTGGCAAAACCAATCAAAGTAGACTCATCAGCATATTGTATACAGGTAGCAGAGGACAGACTGGTATGTAGGTCATTGATGAAGATTGAGAACAGGAGGAGGCCCAGTATTGATCCTTGGGGGACTCCTAGGGTAATAGGTAGTAGGTTGGATAAGCTGTTTTCCCAGCTCACTGCCTGTTGTCTGTTAAGAAGATATGATTTGAACCATTTTATTGCACTAGAGTCAAGAGCAAAAGTTTTAAGTAAGTTTAATAGTATCTGGTGGTTGACTATATCAAAAGCTTTGGATAGGTCAATAAAGAGAGCAGAGGTTAGTATGTTATTGTTCTGGTTTTTGTTGATACAGTCAGTAAAAGAAAGAAGGGCTGAGGTGGTGCTGTGGTAAGGTCTGAAGCCATGTTGACAGTCGGCTAGTAGGTTGTGGTTTAATAGGTGCTTAAGAAGTTGTTTTTGGATGCATTTCTCCATGATTTTAGCTAAGGGGGAGAGTAAGGCTATGGGACTGTAGTTTGAGAGTTCTGTAGAAATCCCTCCTTTATGCAGGAGAATGATATGTAAAATTTTCCAAAGTGAAGGAATTCAGCCTTCTACAATGGTTCTGTTAATCAGGTTGGAAATGGGATAGGTTAATGGATTGGCTGCAATTTTTAGATACTGAGCTGGTAAAAGGTCAGCAGAAGGTGAGGAGATTTTAAGTTTGTGGAGGAGAGAATGAATAAGTGAAGTGGGTACAGGTTGCAGTTGAAGGGTGGGAATGGAAGTGTTAGTAGAAGGGGACTGAGAGGAGATATTAGGGGCTAGTTGGTTAGCTAAAGACTGGACAGTTTCAGTGAAGAAGGTATTGAAGGCATCAGCAGTTTGTTTTGGGTTGTTTTTGGAAGTGCCTAGGGGGTGTGGGGTGTCATTGTGGCCAGGCTTTAGGAGAGAGTTTATGCCAGCCCAGAACTTTTGTGGATTATGTTGGTTGGTTTGCTGTAAATGGCAGTAATAGTTTCTTTTATCCAGTAGTTCATAGGTTCATAGGTTCATAGGCTGGTACTAGGCTATCGGCCCTAGGGCCTATGCAAGCCTAGCCATAACAATTCCCTGGATATTTCTTCCCACAATATTTACTTCTCCAGGCCCCTTTCTAGCAGGGTGATGACATGATCCCCGGGGTGGATTTCCTATCTCCCATCCAATCATCAAGGTTCCTTTTGAAGAGGGCCAAAGAGGCGGTCTGCTTGATATGTATGGGCAGTCTATTCCAGAGTATGGGGAGTCTCTGGGTCAGGAACCTATCCCTCCAGCATGTTTTGTTCATTGTGATGACAAGGTTTAGATCCCTGGAGCGTGTGGCTCTGAGGGATTGGGATTTCTTTAAGTGGAGCATGTCCAAAAGCTCAGGGTTTGACATGGCCTTGTATGTTAAGCAGAGATCGCCTCTGAGTAGACGATATGCCACAGAGTATAGCTGGAGTTTTTTTAGATGGTCAGTATATGGCATCTGCTTTAGGCCTGTGATTCTTTTAGTGAGGTATTTCTGTGGCCTTTCAAGCTGTTGCAGATGTCTTGTGAGGTACATACCAAACAGGGCATTATACTCTATAATGGGTCTAATGAGGGATGAGTACAGTGGGACAATGACCTCCTTTTTTCTGGATGAAAAGCCCTTAGTGATGAGGTGTGCCACATAGAAGGATTTCCTGACTGTTGTGGCAATGTGGTTATCGAAAGTAAGACCACTGTCCACCTGTGTCCCTAAGTCTCTCATCACACTTTCGATGTTTAGTGTCCTGCCACCTATGTGGTAATTCATGGGTACATGTTTTTTCCAAAGGGGATAACTATACATTTCTTGGCATTAAGCTTGAGCCCATGGCTCTGGCACCAGACATCTGTTTCTATAAGGCCCTTTTGTAGAATATCCACATAATTTGGGGATTCAATAATGGCTCCCAGTTTGCAGTCATCTGCAAACTTTGTTAGCCAGAGTCCCTTAGTGTTGGCCTGTACTTCAGAGAAGTAGATGCCAAACAAGAGTGGTCCCAGGACTGAACCCTGAGGTACTCCACTTGTCACTTGTCTGGAGCTGGATTTGGAGTCGGCTACTTTTACTGTCTGGGTTCTGTCAGTAAGCCAGTTAGCAACCCATCGAGTGACGTAGGGATTTATGCCCAGCTTAGTAAGTTTATCTATGATTCCAGAGTGGGGGATGGTGTCAAAGGCCTTGGCGAGGTTCAGATAGGCTGTGTGGACTGCCTTACCCTCATCCACAGCTCTGGAGACTGAATCAAAGAAGTCAATCAGATTCAGGAGACAAGATTGGCCCTTCACAAACCCAAACTGGGTGGGGTCTAGTGTTTGAAGGTTGCCAATGTCTTTGTTTATAAGTTCCATGATAATGGGTTCCATGCCCTTGCAAATCAGGCTTGTCAGACTGATGGGACAGTAGTTCCTGGGATCCAAGGTGGATCTTCCCTTGTGGAGTGGGATAACTGTAGCTGTGCAACACTCAGTGGGCACGAAGCATGAGGTGAGGCTATGATTAAACATGACACTTAGGTGAGGTGCCAGTTCATTTTGTAGTTCATGTAGTACACAGCCTGGGATGTCATCTGGTCCCATGGATGCTGTATTCTTAGCTTTGGAGAGTACAGTTTCTACCTGTGTGGCCATGATTATTGGAATTTGGCAATCTTTTGGTATTGAGATGAGCCCTTAAGGGGATGAGAGTGGGGTGAAGTTGGCACTAAATCGATCTGCCAGGATATTGGCAATATCCTTGGGATCAGTATATTTAATGCCATTCTGTTGTAACTCAGAGCAGATCTGAGCATTGCCATTTAGATTTTTGACATAACTATAGAATGCCTTGTGGTTGTCTTTGGAATCTTTGGCAATTTTATTTTCATAACTAGCTTTTGAGGATTTTATGAGGGATCTCAGCTTCTTACTGAGGCTGGTGAGGGAGTTTTTTGCATCCTGGGATTTTCCTCTTTTTTGCAACAGTTTCTTCCTTCTGTTGTATAGTTTGTTTATAGCAGGGGACCACCAGATTGGCTTCCTTTTTTTGGAGAAGAGCATCTTGGTTCTATTTGGGATGGCACAATTCATGCACGAGTGGATGTCCTCATACAGTGCCTTAGTGTAGGATTCTGCAGTCGAACTTCCAGATCCCGTCTGCGTGGGTGTTGTGAAGTTTGTCACTTCTGACTTCAGTAGCTTGAAGTTGGCTTTGAAGAAGTTTTTTTAAGGAGGTTTCCTTACTGGAGGGTAGGGGTGGCATGTAGATGTCAAGGGTGATTTGCTTATGGTCAGACCTGACCAATGAGGGGGTGGCCACTGGTGTTGAGCATCTATCTCCCATGTTGGTAATGACCAGGTCTAGGATATTGGAGCCCCTGGTGAGACAATGGATTAGTTGATCCAGGGCATTGGAATTTATGAATTCCAAGAACCATTGGGAAAAGGAGTTGGTACCTGAGTAGTTTTCCCAATTAATGGCAGGGTAGTTGAAATCACCCAGTATTAGGGTGTTTGGTTGTATCTTAATATTTTCCAGTATGTTTAGAAAGGTGTAGTGAGAATCTTGGGGCATGGATGGGGATCTGTAGCAAGCTACAATTTGGATTGCAGTCTTACCTAGTGTTAGTTGCACCTGGAGAATTTCAGATGCATTGTGTTGGGCAACTAGCCTGGAGGTGTGAATATCCTTGGTGAATATGGACACTCCTCCACCTTTAGTGTTTTGGTCCTGGTTTTGTGGCCAAAAAGTGTGGTAAGAATTGTAGCCTGGTATTGCAGGGATGCTCTCTGGAGCCTTGAACCAGGTCTCAGTTACTGCACAGATATCGATGTTCTCCATTTTAGGAGTGCCTCGAGAGAGTGCATTTTGAGGTTTAGACTTCTAGCATTGAGTAGCATTACCTTCAGATTTTGCCTGCTTCTATTTGTTACGGTGGTGGTTTTATCCTTTGAACCTTGCCTAAAAAAGGCACTATAGGGGTGGCAAGAGCTTTAGCCAGTAACCTGAATCCCAGGGGTGACAGGTGCAGACCATCTCTGGCAAAGCATCGTGGTTTGTCGATCATGTCTTCCCAGGCAGACAAATACTGGATCCCCTTTGAATGACACCAGAAGCTTAGCCAATTGTTGAAGTCAATCATTTTGTCTTTATACTGCGGTATCATTCTTGGCGAAGGCAGGATGCTACTCAGGGCTAGGGTCATACATGCCTGGGTCACATGATCCAAGAGCTCTTCTATATCTCTTTTCATGTAGTCCAGGGAGGTACATCTCAAGTCATTCACTCCAGCATGGACAATGACAGAGTCATATTTGTACTTGTTGTGGAGTGACTTGAGTGCATGTGTTATGTGGCGGATCCTGGCACCCGACAGGCAGCTGACTGTAATTTTCTCCTTGTTCAGTCTGGTGAGTGGGACATCAGTGTGCCTGACTATAGAGTCACCTATGACTAAAGTGTTGGGTACATTGTCTTGCCTTAGGGTCTGTTGTTGAGTGGCACACGGGTGTTGTGAGCTATGTGTCACTTTGGTTGTGACTGGTGTTTGTTTGCGTTTTGGCTTCGGAGGTCCTTGTTGCTTGGGCAGGTTAATGTTAAGGGCCTCCGCATATGTGGGTTTAGTGTTGCTATGTATGGGTGTTGATGGTGTGGGTTTTGAAGGGCTATGAGTTGCTTGAGGTGTGATGCAGGTGTTAACCTTCTCCTCTTGACTGTCTAGCACTATCTTGGCTGGAGAGAGCTTTGCTTCCAGTTTGGCTATGTAAGTGCATCTCTCGCAGGTTGTAGTGTTGGGTGGTAGGAGGAGAGGATTGCCTGTGTACATGAGGCAGTTGCCGCATTGCCCCAGTATGCCCAGATTCACCAGGTGGACAGGAGAAATCACCGGAAGCTGACCCTTGGACATGCCTGTTTAGGTGCTTTTATGTAAAGTTTAAGAGCTGTTTTCCCTTACCTTTGCAAGGTACTTTGCAAAGCTTTTTTAGTGGAGTTTCTTATTTGTCTAAAGTTAAGATGGTCACAGGGATCTTTTGTGCTACAAAATTTGGTCCAGAGTTTATTTTTCAGGAGAATTTTATCCCTTGTATCTTTTGAGAGCCAAGGGGCAGGTTTTGATTTAATTCTAATAGATCTTAAGGGAGTGTGAGAGTCTAGGATAAAAAGGAACCTGGAACTGAAGTATGATACAGCTTCATCAAGTGGCAGTTGTTTAAGAGGAGACCAGTTGCATACATTTAGTTCTGTAAGGAAACTTTCAGAGTTAAAGTTTTTATTTGATCTGACCATTTTGTATTTGGTTAGGTTAGTGGAGGTAGTTTTATGTCTGATTAGATAAGTGAGTGCATGGTCGCTTAAATCATCGGGTAGTGCTAATTTTAAACAACTAGTCATAAGAAAGTTATGCATGAAGTTTCATTTTCTAGGCCTCTGATTGTGCTTTCACTTGATTTTATTTTGCTATTCCTGATATCAGAACTTACTTTGAAGCATTAAACCTCTGTATGCATTTTTTTTCCCTAAGAAAAAGTTTGTTTAGTCAGGTGTTGAGGCCTTCCTGAAAGCCATTGTAGTTAGTGTTGTGAGAGTACATTAATTGCTACCATTCTCTAATTGTCTGAGCTGCATTAGTTTTTACAGAGTTCTTTGCTGGTTAGCTCTTTTGTTTCTTTTATTCTGCTTAATTGCCATTTATAGCAATTACAAAAGTGCCTTTACTGTCATTTGTGGCTGGACAAGTCTAAAGCTGCACCTCGGTGCACTGGTTTGGGGACATTTTAAATCTAATCTGGAGATTTTTCTGTGTAAAATGAAGAAAAACTACATTGCACTTCATTTTGTTTTGCTTTTTCTGATGCTGTTACATTTTTTAAATATTTAAATTGCAACTGCATTATTTTTTTCTTTAACTAATTGTGGCTAAAGAATTTCCCCATGGCTGTATACTGTTTCTGTTTTGTTCTTAAATCCTGTATTGCTGTCTTCACATTCTGTTAAATAGACCAGAACATTCCTTTACTCTCCTATTTCATTAATGGTGACAGTATGCACACATATATCATGTTAAGTCACTCCCTTTAAGCAATTAAAATATTTTACCCTCCCATTGCAATTCATAAATCCAGGATACTGAGCACCTACCAAGCTAATCTGTGTTATTCTTTTTAGTTAGTAGTTATTCGGTTACCTGCTCTTACTATAAATTTGTCCTTGGAAGTTACTCAAAGTCTTTTCTCATTTGTTTATCCTACTCAGCACTAGAAGAGCATGCTGGAAACTCTCCTTAGACTGTACATCTTCCTGCCTGCTTAGTGCACTGTGCAATACATAGAAATATTGAACCTATAACAAACCACTTCACACAAAAAAGTGAAAGTAGTTGCAGGCAGAAAGGTAAAGTAGTTGCAGGCAGACCCTATAGTGTCTGCCTACAACTACTTTACATAGAACATTTCTTGTTTTTTACACCAGTATTTGTTAAAGGAGGTAGCTGAATTACCTTCTTATATTAGGAATGTATTTGACTTCATTGGTAAAATTAAAGAAATATTGTGGATGAAAGACACGTATTTTGTGGCAATCGATGTGATAAGTTTGCATACCAATACCCAGCATAATTTCGGGTTGGAAGTAATGTTACATTGTTTAGGGGATAGGCCTGACACTCATAATGTTTTAGAGCTGATAATGTGTTGTTTGACTAATAATATGTTTGAGTTTAATGGGGAATTATATAAACAAGTGCAAGGAACAGTCATGGGGGCAGCTTTTGCCCCATGTATGCAAATTTGTTTATGTTTTTTTTTGAAAATTTATACATATATAAGAATTATTTTTTTTTAAATATGTCATTAAATATTTTAGATTTATTGATGATTTGATTTTTATATGTAAAGGAGGTTTTGAAAATGTGTCAGGTTTTATTAAAGAAATGAGTAACAGTAGGTTTGGGACTGGTTTTGATAGTATGCAAGAAAGGTAATAAAGTAAATTATTTAGATGTTACTTTGGAAGGTATGCATAATGGAGTTATAAAAACAAGAATTCATAGAAAGTTTCTAAATCAAGACTATATGTTGCATGGTGAAATTTGCCCCACCCCCCACATTATGGAATCAATTCCCTATGGGGAATTTTTGAGAGTACCCAGGCTATGTAATGATAGGGAAGAACGTCAAAGGGAGATGGAGAGAACTATTATAATGTTTCAAAACAGAGCTTATGAGAGTTAAGCTATTTGGGAAGGGGTGAGGAGAGTTACTACACATAATAGAAGTACAGATATACCCCTAAGAAAAATGGAAAAAGAAAAGGGTGATGTGATAAAAAGTAATGAAACACAGGAACTGATTTATTCTGTTACAAAATACACACTGGGCAGGATTCACGAAGGCTTGCACGGAGTCTAAGAGTAGTGTAAGTCTCCATGCAGCCCTCGCGATCCAGGAACAGCCCGAAATTCCGTGTAAGAGACCAGCTAAAACGTCTCTTACATGGAGTGGGCGTGGATATGCTAATAACCTCACTTGCAGCCGAAAGGCAAGCAAATGAGGTAGATTAGCGATCCAGGAAGCCCAAAGCAGCCCGTGTAAGAGCCATTTTAGCTGCAGAAATGTACTCAGTTGACAACTGAGTACGTTTCTGCAAATAACACAATGGAGCCATGTCAGCTCCAAATAAAGGGTGCATATGTGTCAGGCAGCATGCCAATGGCCAAATATGTGGCCATTGGCAAGGTACCCCGATGCAAATATGAAAAATACAATTTTTTTTTTCGGCGATTGCCGAAGTTTAAACACAGCAGAGCCCCGCGCAAATGGGCTGCGCTATATAAAACATAAAAATGAAGGTTATAAACCCACAAATGTGGGTTTTATGCAATACATGGATTTACAATGCAGGGACCAGCAGACCAAAAACAACATGGCCACCGTTTAGTGGTTGCTAAGGGGGGAAGCTGAGTCTAAGACATGTAACTAAGCATTAGTAGGCAATCTGATGTGAATAAGTGTTAGGATACTGAATTCCACTGTCACATAGCAAATGAGCACATTCTGAGTAGTGTAAGAGATACATAAGGGGGAGGAATAGAGTAGGAGATAGGTGACATCACAGTGGGGGATGGCAGAAAGAAATGCAGTTCATTGGAGGTCAGTGTTACATGACAGATGTCAGACACATATCATGGAAAGAGGAGTGCCACAAGATAAGCATGGGAAAGTCAAGAAATGGAAGGTGTACACTGTTGCTTACACCAAAGTTTCTTGCTGGGCGTGCATGCGCACGTGTGCGCGCCATGAGGAGCGAGTAGGGCAGTGTGCGCGCGTGTAAGGCAGACTGAGCATGTGGGAGCCTGTTGGCAGACATGTAACACTGTTTGCACTGGTGTGCGCGCATTTTAACCTGAAAAAGCAGATTCTGAACCGTGTAAGCATGTGTGCGTGCATGTAAGCCACTGTGAGCGTGTTTCTGCTGGTATGCGCATTGCTCCCCCCTGAGGAAACAGAAAGGAAACAGGAAGCAACAGAATTAGTAGGAAGCTATCAGGGAATACTGCTCGAGTAGCAGGTGAAAACAATTAGAAGCAGGCAATTATACAGGCAGAATAGTAGCCCAGCCAAGCACTTAAAACTCTGCAAACAGCAGTGCAGGATGTTTCTCTCAAGAGACACTGCAAGACAGGAGTAAGCTATTAGAAGTGAAAACTGAAAAAGCTGAACTCAGAGCAGAAATGCTAGGGGCTGCCATAGCTGTCATAAGGAGACATAGGCTACTTGCTGAGGGTGGTGACAATGCAAATGGTGCCAGACAACCCACAGTGAGGAGACGGAGAAGAGTGTACAGGCCCAGGGTCACCTACCACGGGTTACATGAGCTGGAGATAGTGGCATGCTATAGAGTGGACAGAGACCTCCTGCAGCAAATTGTTGAGCTGTGCAGGCCACGCCTCACACACAGAACCAACAGAGGGGAACCCATCCCAGTGGAAACCAAGGTATGTGTTGACCTAAGAATACTAGCAACAGGTATCTTCCAGAGACCAACTGGTGATATGATGGGGATATCACAGGCATCAGCCTCCAGGGTACTGCACCAGTTCCTGGATGCCATGTCAGCACATGTCGGTGATCATGTATATTTCCCCAATGCCCGTGAGGTATTGGCCAGCAATATGCGTCTCTTCCAGCAAATAGCAGAATACCCTGAGGTAGTGGGTGCAATAGACTGCACGCACATACGCATCAAAGCACCAGCCGGTGAGCGGGGTAGGGCCTACATTAATCTCAAGAGCTTCCCCTCCATCAACTGCCAGGTTGTGTGTGATGCCCAGGGCATAATAATGAATGTGTGTGCTGGCTGCCCTGTGAGCTACCATGATTCCCATATCTGGCATTTGATGCAGCTGTACCAGACATTTGCCAATGGGGACATCCCACCTGGACACCTAGTGGGGGATGCAGGTTATGGACTGGAGCCGTGGCTGATGACACCCATCAGAAACGCACACACACCTGAACAGGCACACCATAATGAGGCACACGCACAAATACATAATGTAATAGAGCGTGTGTTTGGGCTGCTCAAGTCACGGTTCCAGTGTCTGGACACATCTGGTGGAGCCTTGCAGTACTCACCAACTACATGTACCCAAATTGTCATGGTATGTGCTATGCTACATAATATGATCTTGCGAAAACAGCTGCAGCAGGACCAGCATAGGGCCGGGCCGGGCCAAACAGCCCCCCACCATTGCCAAGGCCATCACAGGCAGAGCGTGACTCGGAGGAGGAACAACCTGAGCCTGCCCCAGTAGGCAGAAGGAGTGCCCAGTATGCCCTGGCCTTGGCAAAGAGGCAATGCATAGCACATACACTGGCTCAGTAGGAACCCTGGGAATGATACCCTTCTCTGACTCACTCATATAATAACAGGGATGCCTAAAATGACATAACCTGCTTTCAAACATGTACAGGTATGTGCATCCGACAGAAGCAGCCCTGCAGCACCACCTGAGGCATGAATGCCATGTGTTAAGCAATATAACACCATGTAGTATATGCACACTTGATGACCCTGACTAACATCCTACCCTCACCAAGCATGATGCCACAATATGACGATGAGATGATCAATTGCAATAATTGGCTGAAGTATTGCAGTTAGTCAAAGGGGATCCAATGTGTGCCAGCCTGGGATGACATGCTGAGCATGACATGATGCTCCACCTGCTAGAGGTGGCGTGGCGTGGTGGCACCTATCAGCATCAGCCCAGGCCTTATGGATACTGGCAAAGGCTGTTGTTACCCACAGCGTGCCCTGAATAGGTAAGGCCCAAAACATAAACCCACCTCCATAGGTACCACAAGGAATAAGAACCTAGCTGTAATGCTACCCAATGCCAGAAGTCTAAACAGCAAGATGCATGCAGTCTAAACTCCCCCAGTATGGAGAATGTTGATATCTGTCCTGTAACAGAAAACTGGGTCAAGGCTCACAACAGCACCCTAACACTACCAGGTTACACCTCATACTGTACTGTACAGCCTCAAAACATGGAACAAGCTATAAAAGGAGGGTGACTAGCAATAATTGTCAAGGATAACCACACCCACATGTTGGTACCACAACAAGAAGCAGCATGGACTAGCCATGGTCAAGTAACAGTGGCTAAAACTGCCTCCCAGTTTATAGCCTGCTACAGACTACCATCCTAACACCAGGAACTGCACTTGGCCTATGTTGGAATACATGAATATATCAAGCCCTCCAAACCACATTATATTGGGTGACTGAAAATACCCAAACATAGACTGGGAGCATTATACTAGCTCCAACAATGTAGGACAAATGTTCCTAGAATCCATAAACCAAAATGCCCAGGAACAACGTGCCAGAAAACCACAGTGAAAAACATGTGTAAAGCAAAAGTTGCACTCCTCCAAACTGATGTGGAATCCATTAAAGGCCCTGTGCAGGTGCAAAATATGGGCCACACCTCAGAATCTGTTATACAGGCATTCCATGAATACTGCCAGGAATGCTTGGATTATGCAATCCCAAATAAAACCAAGACACAATGCCATACACACAGGCATCTGGCATGGTGGACTCCAGCCATTACCAAACCATGCAAGAGAATGAGGAAGCTACTACATGATAGAGCAAACATAAAAAAGGAAGTAAGCACTGATCAGTAGTATGGCAATAAAATATGTCCACACATACAATCCACTAAGACCAGCTACAACAAGTTGAATCTGTGAATCTTGAGGCAATGTTACACCTGCCCCAAGTACACAGACAACCCTCAACTCCCCCCAAGAAATACAAATATATGTGAGAGATGCAACCATTTATACAAACCAGAGGCTGAGCTCCCTCAACTCAGTACTGTCAAAACTAGTCAGGAGGAGAAGGTAACCACACACACCACAAACCCAGTCCCACACAGACCTATCACAACTGCAAACCAAAGACATAAACACAGAAAAATATTCCCAGAGGCCCTAATTACAAACACACCACATCAACAGAGGCCTCCAAAGCAGACACCCAAGCAACCACTACCTCCAAATATAGCACATGCAACACATAGTACACAAAGCTGGTGTGCCAAACAGTCACAGGCCAGAAGGAGAAACAACATGCCTGATACAGTTGTAATAGGTGACTCCATAGTCAGACACACTGCTGTCCCGCTCACCTGACTGAACAAGGGAAAGGGTACAGTAAGCTGCCTGTAGGCTGCTACAATACACCACATAACAGAAGTACGCAGGTCACCCCAAAGCAAGTAGAAATATGATGCAGTCATTGTCCATGCTGGCGTGAATGACCTGAGATGTACCTCCCTTGGACTACATGAAAAGAGACATAGATGAGCTCTCCGATTATGTAGTCCAGGCCAGTATGACACTGACCTTTTGCAGCATCCTACCCTCACCAAGAATGATGCCACAGTACAAACACAGAATGATCAGCTTTAACAAGTGGCACAATTACTGGTGTCATTCCAAGGGGATCCAATGTCTGTCTGCTTGGGATGTCATGCTTGACAAGCCACGCTGCTGTTCCCGGGCATCTGGATATTGGATAAGGCTTTTGCCACCTCCATAGAGCCTTTTGTAGGCAAGGCTGAAAAGACTAACCCACCACCCTAGAAAACATAAGTGGAAAGAAACATAAGGGTAATGCTGACCAATGCCAGATGTGTAAACCTCAATATGCATGCTCCTGAGGCCCTCCCCAGTATGGAGAACATTGATGTCCGCGCAGTGACAGAAACCTGCAGCAAGGCTCCTGACAGCACACCAGCACTACCAGGTTATACCTCATATCATGCGTTATGGCCCCAAAACCTGGACCAAAACATAAAAGGAGGGGGAGTATCCATATTCAGCACAGACACCCACACATCCAGGTAACTGACAATGCACGAAGCATCAGAGACCACCCATGTGCAACTAACCATAGGCAAAACTGCTGTACAATCTGTAGCATGCTACAGACCACACTCTCACACACAGGAACCCCACCCAGCCATCCTGAAGACACTGGACAGTATGAATGTCTCACCAAATACCAAACAAGGTACTCACAAATTACCACATAGGTGGTACTCCATTATGTATGGAAGGAGTAATCAGGGACCTAGGGACACAAGTGGACAGTAACCTGTTATGTGACACTCACATTGCCAACGTGGCTAGGAAGACTGTCTATATTGGACACTGCATCATGAAAGGATTCACATCTACGTCAACAGAGGTCATTGTGCCCCTATACTGTTCTCTTATCAGACCCATAATCTAGTACAATGCCTCATTTGGGATGTACCTTACCCGACACCTGCAGCAGTTAGAAATACCTCAAAGGTACCTCACCAAGAGGATAAAGGGTCTCAAATATATGTCATATGCTGCCTGGCTGTGGACACCCCAGCTGAATGCAGTCACATACTGCCTACACAGAGGTGTTGCATGCCTGTTGTACAAGGCCATGTCCAACACAGGAGTAATGGACATGCTCCATCCCAGAAAACCCAAATCCATCGGAGCTGTGAGAGTGACAGATGTCAACCTCAACACATAATGAAATAGGATGTGCTGGAGGGACAGATACATAACCCAGAGTCTCCCTACACCCTGGAACAGAATCCCACTCCATGTTAGGCAGAGCCCCTCACTGACACTCTTCAACAGGAATCTTGCCAAGTGGATGGATGATCGTAGATGTACACTCGGGGTCTTCACTGTGTCACGTCCAGACAGAGGCACAGTAAAGTAAATCATAAATGGCCATAATATTCACATAGCAAGGGGTGGTGAAAGCCACACACACTCTGGCTAGGCTTATAAATGCCCTAGAGTGGATAGCCTAGTATGAACCTATGAAGATACAAATTGTACAGGACACTAAGGATAATCACAAGGTTGTCTTAACTGATGGTAGGAACCTTGTTGGGAATTCACAGATATGCTCTGAATCACTCAAATATTGCAAACAACATACCAAACACGCACACATATTGCCAACATCCAACCTGACAGGTGCAGTGCAACCCCCCCCCCCCCAGAATATCTATCCCAGCAGAGTGCTGGCCCCCTGACATTGCAGATGCTGAGGTAACAGCCAGCATCTACAAAGCAAAACACACAGCAACAATGGTATGATATGGTGTCCTGGGCTGAGTCCAACATGGACTCCAAGAAGAATGGAATGCCAAATAACACTACTGCTCAATGTTAGCCTTACCCCAGGATATGTACCCAAAGAGCAGTGTACAACAACAGTGGTCCTTCTCAACAAAGGTATTGCCTGAATGGATACTGCAAACTACCACCCCAGAATCCTGACAAGCTTGGTCTGAAAAGCTATGGAAAGGATCAGCATGTACTGCTGACATAAAGATATTGGGGACCTACTGACACCGGACCCTACCCAGTGTGGCTTTCTTAAGTGCAGATCCTGCCCCTTAAACATGTTTGACTCATTTGAAACAGTCATTAAGGTCATTGATGAGGGGAATGTGGTCCACACAGCATAGCTGGACCTTGCAAAGGCTTCCATGCAATGCCCCACGTGTTCATTATAGATAAGCTCACCAGCTTAAATATAAACCCCTATGTCAGTAGAGGGGTTGCAAACCAGACCAAGGACAGAACTGACATGGTCAGACATGCTGCAGCCATGTCAGACTACAAACCAGATATAACTGGCATCCCACAAGGCTTGGTACTGGGACCTCCCTCGTTTGGTATATATGTCCCATAGGTACAGGCCAACATGGAAGGACTGTGTCTGAACAAGTTTGCAGAGGACTACAAACTGACCACCATATCTGACCCTCCAGCTGACACAAGCATCCCACAAAAGGGCCACATAGAAACAGACAACTGGTGCCATAGCCATGTTAGCAATCTAATTGCAGAAAAGTGTATAGTCAACCCCTGTGGATATACAGTAAGTGCCTACCAATTACCAGATAGGTGTTAACCCATTAAGTACTTAACATGTAATGAGAGACCTGGGGACACAAGTTGATAGATATCCTGCATTGGACAAGCATGTGGCTGTAGTGGTTACAAAAACATACCATATACCCACCTAATCATGAAGGTTGTCAGATCTAGATAAGGGGAGGTCATTGTGGCTCTGCAGTCATCCTTCATCAGCATTACAATTGACTACAATAGCCCCTGTGGGATGTACCTCAGCAGACACCTCCATCAACTGTAAAGTCCCCAAAAGAACCTCACCAGGAGTATCAAAGAGCTTGAACAGATGCCATGTGTTACCCGATTAAACAAACTGCAGCTCCACACACTGCCATACTGCCCACCCAGAGGCAAGCTGTGCCTGATGTATAAAGCCATGTCCAAGCTGGAATCAATGAACATGCTGCACCTTGTACAATCTGAATGGCAGTGAGCTATGCACATGAGAGACCTGAACCCCAGCACTGACATACATAGGACAAGCTGTACTGAATGATCCATAACACAGAAGCCACCCCCACTCTTGAGTAAACTCCCAGTTCAGGTTAGCCAGAGAGTCACTCATCGACTCTCCTCAAGAGGAATCTTGATGAGTGGATGGAGATGGTAGGTTTACCCTGGGTATCACTGTTATGTCACGGGTAGACGGAGGCACAGTATACTAACCATGACATATGTCATGGCAAACTCCACTTACAATGTGTGTCGAAGGACAAACACACTCTCTGACTAGCATTACAAATGGCCTAGGGCACATCGCTAGTGTTTGCCAATGTACACCTATGTTGTGGAATACACTACCAATGTTGGACAAGCCTGGTTTAAGTAGTTCATATCTGAACATAATGCAACATGGTCAGATGTGCACAACTGGCCCCTAACCAGTCTGTTGTGCTCACTATGAAAATGTAAAGCAGTGATAGGACTAAAGCCCAGGATACTGTCCACCACAGTGAAAGTACTGAACCAGTACACTATACGGTACTACAGTGTTAGGTCAGTATGAAAGGATGTTGACAACTGTATGAAAAGTATCCCATGCAAACCCTGCAGGCACAGTATAATCCCTGTTGTGTTTAGACTCAAAGCAGTTGGACAGTAAGTACACAACATGACACACAACACACAACCATAAATGTGAGATATTGTTGAAGTTCACACTCATCCACAAATGTGGTGGGCTGCAGAGTTCAACATATGGAAAGCTCACACTGGGCATGCTCGCATACTTTGATAAATGAGACATATGTCAGACAACATGCCATGGAAAGCCTGAACTGGGCATGCTCACACACACACAGGCCAAATCTCAGTTTAGCAGTTGGCCACACATATCTGGTATTTGTACGTGTTATTCCAGGAACCAACCACATTACAGCAATCTGCCCAGTGCACACAGTTAAATGACTACAGAGACATAAGTGATATAGTGGATCCCTCTCATATTCAAGCATCTTCCACAGATACACAAGTTGTTCATAGAAACAGGGAATGCAATGGCAATAAAGACCTGCAAACAGTCTATCAGCAACAAATATTGTGCATCTGACAATTAAACATATGGGTGTAGAGGTCAACACTAGGCTGTTTGCCCTAGGGAATGACAGCTTAGCCAGAGTGTGCTTGGCGTCTGCCTCCCCAGTACAGTAGGCTACTGTGCCACTGTAAAGTAGGTCACATAAGGCACCGTGTGAGGCTAGTGTGCTGTGCCTCCGTCATATCTGACCCTGAAGTAGGTGGCTGCAAATGCATATATATGCTATCCCCCACCTGACAGGAAGTACTAGATGTACATACCTCTGTAGAAATAATGATGTCAGCACCCTGGAGATCCCAGGGGTTGAATTTGCTAAGCCACATCCATGTTGTTGGTGTGTGCTGGAAGAGGGTTGGTGAGGACCTCTAACAGTAAGTGGGTGTCAATAACAGATTGCGGGGAGCCTTATCTGCATTGTCTGGACAATTTCACTGTCAACACTTTGTCATGATGATTATGAGGAATTGAAGTGTCGTGCCAGTACTGTTCAGAGATGTCCTCCCTCTGTGGGCTACTGCTCTGCAATGTATTAGCTCGCTCTGTCTGTTGGACAGCTCATATATGGCTGGTGTACACCTGACAGGTGTCCTGTTGTGGAGGAGTCATGGGTATATTTGGGATAGCATGATCAATGCAAACCTTCCACATGCTCATAGAATGCAATTGTCAAGGATTATGCAGAGTGGCCTGTATACTCCCCCAGCATGGGTCCTTTGAAGTCTTCCACCCCAGTCTTCACAAGTGTAAAGTTTACTTTTGATAAATACACTTTGTTTGCAGTGACAACCTTGCCTGGGGGTGGGGATGGGATATGGATGTCCAGGGAAAGGTGGGTATGGTCAGATATCAACAATGGTGGTCTACCTCTGGTGTGGAACAGTGAGTACCCATGTTGCAGATGGTCAGGTGCAATATGTATCCCCCCTTGTGGCTGTGGTGAGTGGTTCTGCCACAGCACATGGACTCACAAATTGTAGTGGCTGTAGGGTAATGTTGTAGAGGCCTGAGTAGTTCCCACACACAATATACCTATACCTGACGTTAACAACTGGAATGGTGCATGTGAACACTTGCATATCTTGGCACTGTTCCCAGGGAAGCAAAGTGTGTGTCCTGGATGTGGGAGGGGTGGTCCGAACTGGTTGTGTTGTGTGTTACAGGTCCTGTGGTCACGAAGCATGGTATAGAACATAACCTGCCAGTGCTGATGTGCATATCTGACCCTGAAGTAGGTGGCTGCAAATGCATATATATGCTATCCCCCACCTGACAGGTAGTACTAGATGTACATACCTCTGTAGAAATAATGATGTCAGCACCCTATAAATACTGCAGGTGCAGAACAGATGCCCAGTAATTCGGATAGTGCGCTCTGCTAATGCGTCTCCTTCAAGTGTCTTAATACAGTTAGGTAGAGATTTGAATCCTGCAAATGCTCAGAGTGTGTGTGTGTGAGTGAGCGGGGTTTGTGTGTGCAATTCTGTGTGAAAGAAATGTCCCTTTTGGCAACTAGGAGAACACACTACAGGATGCACATTCCCCTTTCTAAACACTGATGATGTCAGCACCCTATAAGTACAGCAGGAGAAGGGAATCTTCTTAGTAATGTAAATAGCGTGCTCCGCTAATGAGTCTGTCTTGAGTGTCATAACATAGTTAGATAGGGGTTTGAATCCAGCAAATGGCAAGTGTGTGTGTTTGTGTGAGGAGCGTTAGTGTGTGTGCAATTCTGTGTGAGGTAAATGTCCCTTTTGGCAACTGGGAAAACACACTACAGGATGCACATTCCCCTTTCTAAACACTGATGATGTCAGCACCCTATAAGTACAGCAGGAGAAGGGAATCCTCCCAGTAATGTGAATAGCGCACTCTGCTAATGCGTCCGTCTTGAGTATCATAACATAGTTAGGTAGGGGTTTAAATCCTGCAAGTGTGTGTGTTTGTATGAGGGGGGTTAGTGTGTGTGCAATTCTGTGTGAGGGAAATGTCCCTTTTGGCAACTGGGAAAACACACTACAGGATGCACATTCCCCTTTCTAAACACTGATGATGTCAGCACCCTATAAGTACAGCAGGAGAAGGGAAACCTCCCAGTAAGGCGAATAGTGCGCTCTGCTAATGCATCCATCATGAGTGTCATAACATAGTTAGGTAGGGGTTTGAATCGTGCAAATGGCAAGTGTGTGTGTGGGGGGGTGGAAGTAGAGTGTGTGCAATTACATGTGTGAGAGAACTGACCCCTTGGGCAACCAGTACAACACACCAGCTGGTGCATATTCCAATCTACACAGAGATTATGTCAGCACCCTACAAGTACAGCAGAAGAGGGCAAATCTCCCAGTAATGCAAATAGCACACTCTGCTACTGCATCTCTCACTACTGTCATAGCACAGTTAGTTATGGCTTTGAATTCCACACATGCCACATGTGTTTTTGTCACCCAGAATGCCCATGTGTGTGGATTGTTGTTCACAATAATGCATGACATCGATTAAACCAGTAATGGCAATGGACACAGATGATGTATGTGTGTGCCAAATACACATATGTACCTGTGACCTTCAATAGTTCCCATGTCTGATGCCTGCCACATGTGAATACATGGTATTTGCACTGGATAACATTATGACTGTGGTCTTCTGTGCAGGTGCTGCATGTGGTATGTGTATATACAGTGTGAGTTGTATATGGTATCATCCTAGCAGTGAGGAATACAAATCTGGTCTGGGGCATATAGTCTACATGTTGTTGATGAACAGGTGCTGCATGTTTTCACCTGTTGTGGGAGTGGTAACAAGTTGTTCCATAGCAATGCAGTGACTACATGCTAGGAACCTTTCAGCTAGGGTGTTGTAGCTACAGTAATTCATCAGCATTCAGTAATACGTCAGCATTCCTGGTGAGGGTATGATGCCAACCAAGGTCAGGGTCATACCAGCCTGTGCCACATGCTCAGAGAGCCCTTCTATTTTCCCTATCATGTAGTCCAGGGAGGTACATCACAGGTCAGCCATAGTGGCATGGACAATGACTGAGTCATATGTGTCCATGCCTCTGACTGACCTGTATGCTTGTGTTATGTGGTGGACCATAGTGCCCCACGGGCACATCACTGTGACCTTCACCTTGTCCAGCCTGGTGAGTGGGACCTCACTGTACCGGACAATAAAGGTACCTAACACAACTGTAGCAGGTGTGTTGTCTAGCCGTACAGGCTGTGACTGTTTGGCACACAGGATTTGTATGCTATGTGTTGCACGTGCTGTGTTCCGGCTTAACGTATGCCTGTGTGCCAGCTGCAGAGGTGTCTGCTGCTCAGGCAGGATGCTATTCTGAGGCTCCACAAATGGCCCAGTGTGTTCACGTGTTTGGATTGCTGTCAGTGTAGGTCTACATCAGACTGGTATTGTAGTCACTGTAGTATTTCATGCCACCTGACAGGTTATCCCAGTACTGGGTTCAGAGTGCTTAGTCCCCAGTTTGGCTATGTGGTTTCATCTCATACATTAGTTGTATGCCCATGTGTAGGGGAGAGGGGTGACTGTGTACATGTGGCAGCTGTGACATTGCCACATGACCCACATATTCCACAATTGTACCATACAAGTGACTGACAAGTGACCTTTGCACATGCTACCATAGTATTGTGATTGCCATGGTGATTAACAGCACATAGGGCCAATGGGGAACAAGGTACAGAAGGTGAGTATGTGAGGGTGTAGTGCCTGTGATTAGTTAGCACTGGCATGTATGACTGCTCAAGTGGACAAATGCCAGGTAAGTCATATGCAAAGTGTCACAGGCAACGTACATGTGAACAGGACAAACAGTGACGTTCTGTCAAGTGAGACATGGACATACATATAGTAAGCTATGCAGATGTCACTAGGAGTCCACAGAAGCTCTGTAACTCTGCATTGCAGGTGGGATCAGTGTTCCAGGGTAACTGCAAGCAAACATGCATGCAAACAAAGCTACAGTAAGCAGGGCTGCATGTAGTCCATTGTACAACAAACAAGCTGTACCACTTCCAGTAGGTAACAGTGCAAATATGCAGGCACTATACACATGTACATGGAAATACACAGGTCAGATGGCTAGGGTCCCGTCTCAGCGCACACAAGTGTACAGACCATGTACCATCAGGATGTACAATAACTGGATGGAAACCCAGGAGCTCATACCTGCAGTAATACACATGTCAAATAACAGACACTGAGCCTTCACTCAGTGGTTCCATACTTAGTAGGATGTATGCTACCTGTCCTGCCACCACAGTATCCCTGACATTTATGGGGACTATCCCTCCTGTGAAAGTTAGTTTTGTGTGTTGGGGCTGTCTAGCATGGTATGAGATGTGAGCTTGCAGTGCTAGGGTGCTCCTGTGTGTCCTGTACCAGTCACGTAGTACTGCACACATATCAACATCCTCAAACATTCGCATTGCAGAGTCCGGTGTGGGCAACATGCCACTTGCAGTTTACATGTCCATCATTGCGTATCAATACTTTCATTACCTTATCCCCTGTGCTACCTATGTATGTAGCCTTCTGTTGACATCCTTACCACCAGTATGCCAACATGTGCAGATGATACACTATGGTACTTACCATGGGTGTAGACAACAGTACAAGACAATCATACCCTTACTGCATCAGGCATGCTGGGATATACCCACAATTATATCAGCACACAGTACTGTTACCAACATGATACTATTACTACACATCTATGTAGTCACCCTGTGCATCAGCGACATGTTAACCTGTACCTGCACTGATGTTACAGATTGCAGGAGGTGACAGTTTCATCATATGCACAGGGTGTGAACTTGGTATGCCTGAGTCTGCCACTGATACCACCAATTGACATGTATGTATATGTGTGTTGGTGAGGGCCAGCAGTACAAGGTGGGGCAATGTTGATGCATTGTGTGTATGTATGCGGTAGCCCTAGGTGTTGTCAAATCTCATGTGTGTATGGATGCACACAGTTCCACCTCATGGCTGCCATATACTGGTGTTTGTGGACAGCCACAGACTGTACCTGCCAGGTCATACAGATCAGTGTCTCTGGCCACGGACACAGTACCTGTGCCTTGCAGGGGTGCTACAGACCAGACTGGGTACTGTCATCAGAAGCAGGTGTTCGTTGACTGGACACAGATCCCTGTCAGGCCTGTCCAGAGCCATGTGCACGTGGTCTCCTGGGGTGGTCTGATGACAGCACAGACCCAGCATTGCTGGGGCTGCTGCTGGCACTATGGAGGTGGCCACAGCCCTGTTGTCGTCCGCAACGACTGCCAGCTGCTGCTGTTGCTGGCATACGCCCACGTCGATGCCTCAACTGTACACCATTGCCCTGGCTCATGGACATGTAGTTGTGGAACCGATCTAATATGTCCCCACAACGTCTGTCTATGACATCGGTGAAATTACGGATGGCAGCTGCAATGTCACGCATACTGTCAGTCATGGCTGTGTGACATGCTGTCAGCTCCCTCAGACCCTGTCTGGTGTACCGTTCCATATGTGACTGTGCCTGCATGACAGCCCGAAACATAGCTGAGGTTGTAAGACCTCTGTGGGCACATCTGACAGGGGCAGTACGCCCACGGATGCTCCCACGAGAACCCCTGGACATCTGTCTGTGTGGTACCATCTCAGGGCCATGCCCATGGCTGCTGTGTGGGGAAGCATGTGCCACAGATACCACATTACCCTGGTCAATGCCCACTGTATCCTGTCCATCACCTAGGGACATTGGTGACAAAGGGTGTATTGGTAGGATGACTGTGCGCATTGATGGGGTTGACAGCTGTGTACTGTCAATTGGCTGACCAATGACGGACCCTGGCATACCTTCCTGTGCCATTACACAGATGTCATCATTATCAGTACCCGTGGCACCTGATTCAGGTTCCCTGCTGCATGACACCAGAGCAGCACCAGAACCTGTGGGAGGGAAACAGGAAACACAGTTTACAATGTCTACACAATGTTACCAGTGATGCACACATGCACACATGCACACATGCACAGGTGCACACATGCACACGTGCACACATGCACACATGCACACAGTTGCACACAGTTGCATACAGTTGCACACTTGCACACTACTCAGTATGCGAGATATCAACACACAGACACAGACACGCCTGCATGCATACACAGAGCACTACTAAGTGAGCCTAATATTACTATTACTATCAAGATTATTAAAGGTATTGTTAATACACACTCATCTGCATGGATAGGCTGCATTGCTGTTACACCTGAGGGACCTGCAGAAGTGAGGAAATTAATGTCAGTGGGCACAACTGTGCCATTGTTACTGAGTATGATACAGGTCAGTAGTACAACAGTTGCCTTTCACAGGTCAGCTGCTGATATTGAGAATATCACACTTGCACATTAAATACTATGATGACAGCTACAAACGAAGGACACACCTCACACATGCATTAACTACCAGTGTACACAACAGTCAACTATACATATGGCATATTACCTGTACGCTTGTAATCTTGCTGCTGTGTGGCTCCAGCCTCCATCATAATGCAGGTCTGCTGCTGTTGTTGTTGTTGGCGGGCTGGAGCCACAACACTTATGAGTAGTCCTTCCAGTCTGGTGAGTGGGGGATGTGTAGCCACCCCACCACCTGTGGCAACCTGTTGCCTGTGGATATCCGACGCATGCTGATGGACATTTCTGATTAAATTATTGCAGTGATGTCATACCTGCTCATATGTCCTATTATGCATGCCTATGTCATTTACCCGATGGACCAGGTCTTGCCACAGTGCAGCCCTCTCCTGCTGATTCTGGCTGGTGCGGGAAAAGAGTATTGCATAATCCTGCACCAGGCTCTGGTGTATTTCCTCATCCTCAGCTGCAGAGTACGCTGAATTGTGCTGGTGAGCCATGGTCCTGAAAAAGGAAATAACATGATATCAGCAAAATATGTCAGCAGAATTTGGCACACATACTACACATGCTACTCGACTGTTGTGATACAACATATCTCACATATATAGCATCTGTCTGTCTATTGGTGGATACACATGTATATGGCCAGGTATCAGTGCTCAGCCAACAACTGTGCAACGGTACCTGGCACACTCCATACGGCATACTACCAAACCCCAGTAGTCAGAACACTGATTCAGGTCCAAAGCACCTCCTCACTCTGGGGGTTTGTATCGAGGTACTATATGGGGTACATCATCAACTACTGTGAGCTAACCACAAACTAATTGCCCTGGATATACATATCCCACCTCCACCACCAGCGCAAATGACTACAGTGAATAACATTTCAAATGCAAACTTTACACTTCGTAACACTGACATGGTATCCTTTAAGCCCACTGGGCCAGTGGAAGACACAACCCACAATGCTGACCCCTTCACAAATGATTTCTACGGACATCTCCGAGAATGCATGGATCATGCAATCCCTCCACAAAGGGAAAGAATCCTGTCTGGTGGACCCCAGCCATAGACAGATTGTATAACAAAAGATGGAAGCTACTGCAAGACAGAGCATAATTCCATAAAGGGAAGGCATGTCTGATTAGCACTAGTAAGGAGCTATTTTCTCTCATACAAACATCCATTGGCAACTTTGAGAGGGAAATCAACGGGGACACTACAGATAATCACAAGGCCTTCTTCAGTTATGTTAGCAACCTGGTAAGAAACCCTCCAATATGCTCATAGTTAGTACACAACAACAAATAATTCACTGAACCCTCAGATATTGGCAACATTGTGGCAGACAGGTTCAGTGCAAGTTTCCCCCCTCCATCTCCCCCAAACTAAGACATACTTATCCCAGCTGACTGTAACCTCCTTGTCATCACAGATGTCCAGGTGAGAGCCGCCCTCAGAAAAGTAGAAAACACAGCATCAATGGGACCTGATGGTATCCCCGGTTGCATGCTACATGAACTCCAAGAGGAGCTAAACACACATATAGAAGTGCTATGTAACACTAGTCTGACTACAGGATATGTACCTGTACACTGGCGTACAGCAGCAGTGGTTCCACTCCACGAAGGAGGCACCTCTACATACCAATACAATACAACACAATACAATACATTACAATACAATACAATACAATATGCTATTGCCCCTGGGACTACAGCAGCATACTGTCCTGCTACCCTGACCATTGTGACACATGTGATGTGATGGTACCTGCTCCTGTCAAACAGTTACACAGGGTGACTCATATGGCATATTACCTATCTGACTAACATTCAGCAGGGGTATGTGTGACATGTACTCATGAGGAGTCTTGCTTCTTAATGCTGTGTGGTTTATTGCAGGGTATGTCTTATCTGTGGGTAGGAACCTGTACCTCCGCCATGTGCTCTCTACTGCAGTGTCACGGACAACACACAGCAGTCATTTAGGTTGTGGATGGTGTGAGGTGTTACTATGGTTGTTAGACATCTGTCATGGGTGTGACTTAAGTATGTAAATCCAGGAGTGGTAACCTCTATGTGGGTAGTATGTGTGTACTCTGTGGTGTTGTCAGTCACTGTGCATTGGTAATGTGTTTGAGTGCATTGTCACAGTGTTGTACATGTCACTGTGTCCTTCTCCATATCTGTAGCTGTCATGTGAGGTACATACCATGGCAGCCATTGTGGGGTGTGAAGGGGTACACTGACCTACATGTCCATAGCTGACACACCATGTCTGCTGACACATACCATGTGCAGGTATTCCAGGAATAGTGTGCCACTGTGACTATCATTGGGGGGACTATTGTACACATTTATGAACCTGTTCACCCCTGACACATGCAGTGGTGGGCAGCTAATCACATATCTGGTGGTTACTGGTGTAGGTGATTTGAAATGGGGTATGGTACTCCAGTTTTGACACTGGTGTTCACTCCATGCCTTTGTCACCAGGCACCTGTTGCAATACATCTGTACACATGTGCCTCACTCAGAATATATATACATATCTTCCTCTCTCTCTCTCTCTATATATATATATATATATATATATATATATGTATATATATATATATATATATATATATATATATATATATATATATATATATATATATATATGTCTGTATACATATACACACATATATATCGATGTACATATATTGCTATAGATATGGAGAGGGGGGTGTGACAGAGAGGGGGGTGAGAGTGACAGAGGGGGTGGGTCAGGGGGAGTGTGAGATTGTCATATACAGTCATATCTGTAGATAATCAGATCTGTCTGTCTATGTATATGTATCTACATATATCTATATATGTATGTGTGTATTACATATATATGTTTCTACATATTCTATCTATCTACATCTGTCTATGTATTCCTACATCCCTCTCTATGTCTGTATACATATATGCATATTATATATATATATATATATATATATATATATATATATATATATATATACATACATACATATATTGACATACATATGTATCCATATGATAGATAGGTATATCAACATGTTTGTTTACAAAACTGTATACACACACTAACATACTGCTAAACATACATAACTGTGAAACCTACTTTGTACATTGCACTACAACCTACATTCAACCTACATTGATATGTGCACATAGATGCCCTCACATACATATGTATGTACAGCCTTCACTGATAGTTGCTGTATGTCCCCTGCCCTATGCACATCTTCATATACATATGGATACAGACCAATGACACATATGGAGGGTCACAGTATGTAGACTTTTAAAGTATTACTTTACATTACCTGTGTTTGTCACAGCTGCTTGCGTTGCCATTTGGTTTGGTGTCCTGCTGCTCCAGTTGGCAGTTGTCAACTTTCGAGTGGGTTTTGATGATTGGTTTTGTTAGTGTATGTTTTTTTTTTTTCTCTCTCTCTCTCTCTCTGTCTCTCCCTACCTCCACAGGGTGCAATGAAAGTATTGCATGTGTGGACTGGGAGTTCAGCATAGTTTGTAGGTATCTGCATATGTCCATGTGATGGCCTCTGCACCAATTGTTAGCCAGCATTTGCTAATTGCATGCAGCCAGTTGTGTACTGATTGCAGTTCTCACTGTGATTCTAGGACAGTGCTATAAACAGGTATGTGAGATAGGCATAGCCCTTTCAGAGTTTAAGGGCAGGGACCATGCTGGTATGCTGTGGACACTGTTCTGTGAGTGTAAAGGTTAGTATCTCTCTCATATTTCTGGCTGTGTTATAGATTAACATTTCTCCATTCATTTCTCCAGTTTCCTGTACTAAGTGTGTATGTACATTGACACCTAAGACTACTACTACTGTTAATGTGGGTGTGTGTGCTTTCCTGTGGGACATGTGGTGTAACTGGTATATAGCAGTGGCTCTTGCACTTTGTTGCTATGGCTTCAATATTTGCCCTTTACATTCACTACTTGTATGCCTGCTAGGTGTCTTGACTGTAGTGTGTTGCTGTGGCTTTCCTAATTTCCATGTACATTCACACCTTGGAATGCTTGCTATATCTGCTAGGGTGTTACTGCATGCAGTGTGGTCTAGCCATGGTGTGGGCCTTGACATCTATTAGGGTATTTGAGTATGCTGCTGAGCAGGCCCCAGAGACTCTCAGGTGCATCTTTTATCTGCCTCATGGAATGGTACATATCAGTGGGGTACACCCATTAAATTGTCTGGTATTCTGCAGTTGTGACTGTGGGATAGCATGAGCATATGTATTACTACACTATTTCTGCCGTGCAAGTGGTGCATACTTTCAGTACTTCATAGTTACCATTGCATGTGTTGTAACACCTTTCTGCCTACTGTTTGTACATTTCACAGGGAGTCTGTGGGGCATCCCTGTAACTCAGTCACTGTTGCTATGTCTAGGCTCTTAACTATTCAAATATGGCAGTGTCAGACCTCTCAAGTGTACAGATATTTGCAGGTTGTGCACATTTTTGCCTCATATTTTGGTCAATATCTCATAAACAGCTTTTTCTGGCAAATAACTCTGGGCTCAAGTCAGACTATAGTGACAAACATTTCAGTTTCAGACTTCATACCCTTCCAAACATCCAACAAAATGCAGAACCTGTTACTCTCTCAACTGTCTAAGTTTGTTGTAGCATTATTTGGAATGTGTCCCTGTTTTGGCCCTTTGCTCCACATTTTTATTACTTAGTCGGATGTGTTCCTGTAAGAGGTTGTGGGGTATGGGCAGTGATTATCCTGCTGTGAGTATGTGTGTGGCTTGCAAGGTGCTACAGTAACATTATTACCTACTAGCTACCAACTAGCATGGCTGTTTCTGTTCACACACTACTATTCTAGAAATCCACTAAATTTGACAGTAAATATACATGACATGCTTTGTGTACTACACATCCTATATTCCCTTTACATTCATTCCTACTATTACATGATATATTTATTGTAGCACAATGTTCTTATATAACAGTCATGGCTTAGTTGTAAGTCATGCAGACTACTGTTTCCAAGGTCCTGGGTTCGGGACTGACAGTGGGATTTTATTTTTCTTTTGAGCAGACTACAGGACTTGTCATTCAGAGTGACTAAGGCACTTTTAAGCAGTTATAACTGGGTTAGCTGGTTTGCAGAGCTCACGCATGCGCACTGGCGTTCAGCTCCACGCACCCGCTTATAACTGCTTAAAAGTCTTACTCTTGCACCAGCTATTTTCTTTGAAAGAAATGAAAATGGGGAGACAGGAAAGTGGTGAAAAAGGGGTCACAAAGAGGGTAAGACAGTAGGGAAACAAGCTCGGGTTTTGCAGGAGGGATGTAGGTAAGGCCCATAGCTGCCCATTTCTTCATCAGCAACAGCTGTGCAAGTTTGTAATTTGGTGTGACATTTGAAACCTTCCACCCCTGAGAGAGGTGTAAGGAAAACAATAATACTTGTACAGCCAATTGTAATTGACAGTTTCCATGTCCAGCAGACATGTGTGTGAAATGGGCAGCTATGTATGGGCGTAATTTTTGTGGGTACAGAGTGCCCTTTTTTTTTTTTTTTTTCAGGTGAGAGTGGTATGTCAGGTACGGGAAGTCAGTATAGCTGGGGAGGTAGGTTGGGTAGGTTAACAGACAAGACAAACAAGACGCATACAGGGGCGGTGTATGACACATGTGGGGGGGTTACACAATTGACGGGGACGGATGTTTGGATATCTAGAGCCCATGAGCCCACAGATGGCAACAGTGGAACTGATATCCCCACCCATGGGCAGTTGCCACTGTGCCTTCACGGCCCAGGACGGGGCTGTGCTGGGGGCTGTGTAGGCCGGGCAGCAGGCACGCCCGTTAGTTGTGCCACCTGTGCCTCAAGCTGGCGTAAGGGCCCAAGAACAGCTTCCTGGATCTCCCTACGCACCACAGTCCCGACACTATGGAGAGTGAGTGGATGTTCTCCTCCGGCCACACTTGCAGAGGGGGGACAAGCCCCATCCTCTGCAGCGCTTCCACCCGCAGGTGGCACAGGGCCACCGGAGGAGGGTCCGGCCTGGGCACTACTGCCAGGTGCACTCGCCAGCTGAGGAGGGAGAGGTGGGTCCGCTGGAACCCGCCTTCCCTGTCATCCTATGTTTTGCATTATGTCATGACAGTTTGGGTTAGTAACGTACAATACCATTCACAATTAGTTGTAACAGCATGCATTAGTATTCCCATTAACCAAACACCCAGATATTCAAACCATTGAACAGCAAGCATAACACATGCATATTTTGTACAGTAATACACAGTCCAACAACATGCAGGGTTGATTGATGGCAACAGGTCATCAGGTTTGGATGTATGAACAGGGCAGATGCATCAACGTACATGCAAATATGTATGAACCAACAGGACAAATGTCCAGGGGTGTTAATTGTGATTGCACATATCAATTTCACGTGGAATGGATTATATGTGGTTATAGGGTAGGGTGAAGAAAATTTAATTAACAACTTCAAATACCAATACATATGCTGTACATTTCTAATAGCTGCAGATATATACACACTACAGTTCTGCCTACAGTTTCCTATGTGATAACTACTTCAAGTTGGTGATAGGAATGTTACTGCTACATCAATATACATTTTCATTTTTATTCATACACATTCATATCTGGCTCTGTTCAGCTACATCATCCTGCTACATTTGCTTTATATAGCTATAGACAACTGTGGATGTTTGGTATTTCAGACAACCATACTATCTGCATATTGCAGACTGAGAGCAACATATCCAGATTTTGGGATACACATTCCAGCTGCGGTAACATTTTCAACACATTTTACTGTTTGGTTCTGCTTGTCACATTCATTTCATTCTGTACTGACTGCAGTATACTTTATTCAGGAGTTATTACTACTTTATTGGTGGATTCATAACTCTTTCTCACACTCTCTCACTTGTTTTATTTTACAATTCAGGATGGTACTTAATTCTAGGCTTTATTGACATGTTTTACCTGTAGTTATAACAATCCTTTCCAACAGTCTCACTTCTGTCATGTTTCTGTATTTCAACAGGGATATATTTCACACATGTGTTTTACTCAGCTTCTGCAGCTGTACTTTTCAGCCTGCTGCAGGTTATGTACTATTATATTACAGGTGGGACATCTTTATTTCAGACTTTATTTCAGACTTGTTTCATTTTTCTGTTTGGATTACAGACTGCATCACACTTTTGTAATCAAGCAATACTTGCAAACCCTCTTACACTGTTACTTGCACATTTTATTACTTAGTGACTACACTGCACTCTTTTGCTAACTGTCATACTTATATATTTATTTACAGTTACAGGGAGAGGATTACTGACCTGCCTGGTGGCGCAACCATGCCAGCCTATCGCCATAGGCTCTATGGCTTGCAGAACGGACACCTGCAGCTGTAATATAAATAAATTAATATTGGAATACACATCTCCATAATATCAGCTAGGTTAATTTCTTACATAAATAATTACATGTAACTTACTCAGTAGTGGGGCGTTGGGCATTTGCCAGGCCTCCTGGATCCAATGGTTCAGTTGGTCCTGCTTCCGTCTCTTCAGGTCCGCATGGTGGTGATGGACCTGCTCACCAGTCCTTGGTATCCCTGTGACACTGGTGAGATCATGAGCCAACCGGCCCCACACCTCAACCCTATATGCTCCCCACAGGACCTGGCCCTGCATGAGTTGGGCCTCATGATTGTGGACAAGGAGCCAAACCATATATTTGGACTCCTCAATGCCCCACCTCTGTGCTAGAAAGCAACTACCCTCACCTACACCTGACATTCTGGCTGCAAGTTGGTTCTACCATCGGTTATGCTATGTATTCCCGCCTATGGGGCTTATATATGCCGTTTTTCCCGCACTTATCTGTGATTGGCCATTTTGGAATTGTATCAACTTCACAAAACCTGCTTTGTCATGCTCCTCTTTCTATTCATTCCTATATATATGCTATTACTGCATTTCTAAGTGCAACTGTCATGACTTAGTGGTTCAGTACCTTGACTATGGTGCATGGTATCCTGGGTTCAAACCTAGCCACTGCTTTTTATATTTTATGACTGTCTACACAGGCTAGGAGGTGTGTCTGTGTAAAGGCAGTTTTGTTACAGTTTGCTCAATGTTGCCCGTCGGTTAGCTTGTTGGCACGGTGCGCAGCTCCGCGCAAACGGGTTACACTGGTTTACGCATCATTTGGCTGTCAGTACGCATATTACGCTCAACTCAGCCATGGGCACACAGTTTCAGCATGTTAAACCATTGCTCACCTACGGGCACTCATTTTACACCTGTTAAACCACTGCTCACCTACGGGCACTCATTTTACACCTGTTAAACCACTGCTCACCTACGGGCAGATGCACTCAACTTGTTAAACTGTAGCTCAGCTATAGGCACATCTGACATTTTTTATTATTTTGTTATCTCACATTTCTTCAAAATATATGGCCCATTTCATTACATTTTACATAAAATATAATTTTGTATGTGTACATATATGTCAGGGACTTGTTTCGTGCTTCTTTCACTAAAAATAAAAATTGATGTTGGGGCTCTCGAACCATGACTGCCTGCTCTTCAGCTGACGTCTCTACCGCTACACTATTGCTTCTTGGCTTACTTTGCATATTTAGTTCTTATATGCTTTTCCACTGACTGCTAACTGTGGCTAAGCTACGGTACACCAGCAAATGAAAGCACTCACGGGCAAACATCTTTACAATTTAAAAATTTATAAGATGTTCATGTGTACATTTTATGTTAAGTAGTCTGTGGGGGCATGTGTTGTGTTGTATTTATTCACATTTACGGGCTCTGTCATGGGGGTTTACTTTCGGGACTTTTACTCTTCTGGGGGCGTGTCCGTTTGCAGGGCTCAGCCTACGGACACGCCCCCTACTGTCTTCCACTGACCGTGTAAGCCTTAGGTGTGATTCAGCATGCCCTCATGCATATGCATGACATGCTGAGGTCACACCGTTTAACTGCAGCCTCCGTGTAAGCCTTGTAACTCTTACACGGAGGCTTTGTGAATCCTGCCCATTGTTTTTTGAAAAATTTATCAGAATGATTATATATTTTTGGGACATTCTTAAAAGAGATAATAACCTGGATTTTTTACCCTCTAAAACATTGGTAATTTCTTATAGAACGGGTATAAGCATAAAAGATTTCTTACTACATGGAAAGTTTTATATGCCCATGATTACAAGAAATATGGGGGTGGGGGAGAAGGGCACATACCCGTGCGGGATATGTACAGGGTATAAATTTGTGGTGAGAAGTTTTGATTATATCAATGGAGTGAAATTTCAGGTAGAGGGGTTGGGTCTATATTAAAAAAATGAACGTTCACAACAGCGAATGCCACAACAGTGACACATAAACGCCGAACTGCTTAAATAGCGAAAGACGTAAACATGGAAATTCGGAACACCAAACGCATTTCCAGAAACAACAGTGCCATACGGGTAAGGCAAACCTACATAAACAAACTTCATTAAACACACTTTTGCAGGGGGCAAGCCCCCCTTCACCCCCCATACCCCCCTACTTAAATATGCCAACTCTGAGATTGCACTACAGTGGTGAAAAAGGATATATTTCCTCTTCCCCACGATCACCCTGCTGGCCAAGAAAATACGTTCAGTGTTCCGAATTTCGATGTTTACATCTTTCACTATTTAAGCAGTTCGTCGTTTATGTGTCGCTGTTGTGGTATTCGCTGTTGTGAACGTTTGGTCTTTTCTGAGATAGAAGGGGTCATATATGGGCTTAAATGCCCAAGTCAAAAATTTTATATAGGGGAAAAAAAAGTGTTTCAGTAAGGCTTAAAGAACATATTAGAGATATCACAAAGGATAATGAATATAGTGCAGTAGTTATACATCTTCAGCAATGCCATGGTAGTGATCCATCAGGAATGCAGGCTACTATTTTAATCAAGTTTAGAAAGAGTATATGTCCCCCCAATATGTTAAAAATAAATTACATAAAAATGAGTCCATTTTAATTTTAAAGTGTGTTACTCTTTTCCCTTTGGGACTTAACAGGGAATGTAACTGGAAGTGTTTTTTGGAATGGTGGCTGTAATAGGGCTTATTTTAAAATGTAACTGTTTAATTGGTTGATTGTTTTATTACAATGAGATGTATAAAAGGTGTGTATTTTCATTGTATGCATTACTCTGTAAAGGCTTTGAGAAGCCAAGGCGCTAGGATATTTTTTGATCGCTCGTGGTTTTATAATAAATAAGCACATTTATGTCAGTGGCCTTTTTGTGTGACATGGTTCTTTATAGTTTTGTTTTCCACGAGTAGTATCTTGAAATATTAAACTTGTTGTTCCAGCTTAGTTTTAAAATACAAAGCATCAAGTACAAGACTACTATTCACTGTTGAGTCACTTTTTTATTTAAATATTTAAATATTTTTGTGTACTCTTCCTAACTGTATACACCCTCTGCTACATTTACTTTGCTTGCCTAGTCATCTAAGCATGGCACAAGGTGGAAGGTCAGCCTGCTAGTTTCCTCTGTGTTGCTGGCCTTTTAGCTCTAGGTCTCCCAGTACAGTGTACTAAATGATTTATGCATTTTTAGAATTAATTTACATTAACAATTCCACATGTGAGAGGTGTAAATATCTAATTAATCTGGAGGCTTCTTTCTCATGTAAAATTTTGTCCTGTGAGCTTCATACACCTTCAGTACAATCCGTCACTAATATTGCCAAAATTTATCATGAGAATGCTGTAATAAAATCACTAATAAAGATTTCTAGAAATGTTCCAAGGCTTCTTCATAGTGGCTAAAGCATTTTCTGACCCCAGTACCCTTTTTAGGGGGCAGAGTCCTGCTGATGGACATTCTAATGTATCCAACATGTCAGTCCCAAAATCAGATGGCATTAAGGCAGCTTTTTTGCAATGCTGGATGTCTAAACAATATACTGAGTCATCTTGAGGCAGTCATGCATTTAGAAAGCATCCATGGTTATGTAGTTACTGAGACTTGGTTTACATATAAAGCAAGCTTACCCTCTATATCTGGGTTTGGACTTCTCATGTTTTCAGATGCAATGGTAAATATATGGAGACTTATAGTGCTATTAAAGACTCAGTAGTCCTGGACCTCCTGTATGTCTGCAAGTGCAATGGTTCCACCAATACTAAAACATGGGGCCTAAATCTTTACCAGTCAATGAATAAAACATGGTGAAGGGACATGGTTTATAAATCTGGAGACTCCAAAACTTCTGGAATAAACTTCCCACACATATTAAGCAGTGCAACTCACTATATCCCTTTAAACAGAACTTAATTAGCTAAATTGGTATTCATCAATTTATTCTAGGACTGAGCGAAATGGCCCTCCTAGAAAAAAGTTTTATAGTCTGAAGGAGAGTACTGGAAAGCATGCATGGTCATAATATTTAGTGGCCTTGGAATGTCTATGAGTCTATGGATCAGAAAAAAGGAAACCACTCTTAGCTTATAGAATATTTTGTAAAGAATGTCTGAAACAATTCTTCAAGACACAAAATCTGATAGCAAAATCTGAAAAATATTCAAGATTAAATACAAAAATAATGCCGTATTGTATAATAGCTTCTGATTTTGCATCCACATTGTATGTTTTTAGTACTGTGATCTTCACTTTTGCTCAGGAAACTTGCCTTTGCCTGTTCTACTTATTAACATAATAATAATAATAATAATAATATTAATAATAATAATAGTAACAATTTCATTTATTCCTGAGACATTTTTTATTCTGTATGATGCAAATATATTTGTGCCACGATGTGCAGCCTCTGAACTGTACAGATTTTTGCAGAATGTCCAGATTTTTGCCTTATATATTTGGTCCAGTTTTCATAAAATTGTCTTTCTGGCAAATTAGTGGCAAATCATTAAAGACTGAAGTTAGAAAATAATGACAGACATTTGAGTTTTAGACTTTATACCCTTCAGAAAATTCATGCTAATGCAAAACCTGTTATTCTATCAACTTTCTAAGTTTGTAAGAGCAATATTTAAAAAATGTCCCTATTTGTACCACTTTTTTATAGTTTGTCCAGATTTCTTACTTTAAGAGGTTGAGACGTATGTGTGCAGATTATGTCTGTGGTAGAAAAACAAACATTTGCTTTCTTTCTGCTGACATCTGCCAATTCCCCATCAGCTCATTCAATTATCTCTTCCCTACCAACTGTGAATAGAAGGCAGAGTTTCAGGCTGAATCTTGTTGTGACACTGCAGGTCAGCAGCCCCCTCTTCAGAGATAGCATAGCCTCATGGTCTATTACTCTTAAGACTTCCATTTGTCCTTTAAGGGAGGTGATAGCTGGGAAGTGAATATCATATTTTTTAGATTATGTAGGTAATGGAAACACTAAATGAGAGCAGAGAATACAACATTATGGCAGCACTACCCATGGTACCAGTCCACATATGTCCCTCAGCAATAGCCTGCCTACAGCCAGAGGACCAGACTACCAAGACTCGGCATTCACAAAGGCATGTTTCAACTAGAAGAGGAGCCACAGCCCCTCCTCTTGTGAGATCTGAGCCAATGTAATCACTCATTCTCCTCCACCCTGCTCAGTTCCTGCAGTGGTTTGAATGGGTTGTAGTTGTGATTTTATCACTGTACACCATGGAGCTGAGATTCGTTTATAATTCTGAAATGTAATATTGCATATTATCATCAAAGGTAAATCTATTCAGAATTATTTTTTTAATAGTAAGACATTTGATGTATAAAGCTAATATAATAATGATGGTCATTACTAAGATTATGCTTTTATTCCTTTCGTTCATTTTCTTTTACGTGCGTTACCCTATCCAGGAATCCTTGGGGCTGGAGGCCATCTAGTAAATGAGGGGTGTAAGGCAGAGGATCAGCCGTGGTTGGGAATGCCACTCCACTGCAGGTTTATGGATTTGGTTATACACTTCAGTGGATACAACGTAACTGTTCTGGAATGTTTTACACCAGATATTCAAAATAAAGATCTAACATCAAAGGTAGAGCTCAAATTATGCCAAAAAGGCAACACTGTACAGATGATTAAGATTATGAACTGCTATTCCAATTTTGTGGAATGGACTCCCTCTCCACGTAAAGCAGAGTACCTCATTAAACCTTTTTAAGTGCTTAAACCTTTTTACGTGCAACCTGGATAACTGGATGGGGAACAGAAAATGCACCCCTGGAATTCCACCTGTGTCCCTGCTGGACAGTGGCATAGGGTGCTGACTTCTTGGAACATGGGTTAAATTCTTGGATAGGCTTGTAAAGGCCTCAGGGCCAATAGCCTAGTAACTTCCTATGATCCTATAATCCTAGGCTAACAAGCTTCATCCCATATTTCTCAGATGCTGTTTGATTCTAAGTAAGTCACCTAGACAATATACAATTCCTTTATTGTGCCTAATAACAAGAATTTGTTCCTTATTGATCTTGCCAGATCAAAATTATGAAAAATGATTTTTCACCGTGGCACAGCGGATAGCATTTTTGCATCACAGCAAGAGGTTCACTGGCTTGATTCTCAACTGAGGTGCCTTCTGTGGAGTCTGCATGCCCTCCCTGTGTTCGCATGGGTTTCCCTTGGGTGCTCTGGTTTACTCCCACATTCCAAAGACATGCAGTGGGTGAATTGGACACTCTTAATTGGCCATAGGTGTGAGTGTGCTTGCAAATATGTGGTGTGAAAGAACTATATCAGCAGGGCTAGCCACCTAGTGGTGTAAACCTTGGTTCTAGATGATTGTCACTGTTAAATGACACTCTGACCCCATATGCAAAAATAGGCAAAGAATGGTGTGGATGAATGGCTGGATCAACAATGATGTCAAGTTACAAGTATAATATGATTAATTTCAACAATTAGCTGAATAACTGGTGTCATGTGACAGAGGAACCCTGTATGTATTAGCAATGGGTGAACTGCTGTACAGCCCTGCTTTCTTTGGCAATGTGAGCTTGCACCTCTCACTCTAAGGCTTCCGCATACTGGCTAAAGCCTTTGCTGCCCCCCATTGTGCCTTTTTAGGCAGAGTCTAACTAATGACTTGTGATGCCCCTGCACTGGCCTAGTAATCAAGGAGCCTCAATCCTCACCACTGGCAACAGTGGGGAAATGTATACACTGGGAGGATGACAAGTACACACACAGAGTAAAGTGCAATTTCTCCTAAGAGCACACAGAGATCACAGTCAGTCTGGGGCTGGTTTCTCCCTCTTTCTCCAGATCCCCAATAAGACTCCTGACTGGCACAGCTATAGGGTTGAGATCTCAGCTGAGTGGCCAAACTAAGACCTCCAATAGATTTTCTGTCCAACAGTGCTTTGTGTTCCTGCCCAAGTAGCTGAAACACACACTTTGAGATTTAAATAATATACAAACACACACACACACACACACACACACACACACACACACACACACACACACACACACACACACACACATGAGGAAGGCTGGCACAGGTTTACTAGCTATGCCCCCTTCTGCCCAGACTATAAGGTAGTTCCGACTGCCACCAGCCATCTCTTATCAGCTACTTTAAGGCCCTTAACAAACAATGTCCAATCCTACTGTGTAGTGTTACTATTAATCCAAATGGCAGTCTGATCAAGAGCAAGGCTGTTTAGGAGTGGCCTGTTCAGTGCCAGCAAATAGATATCCAAGTCATCTAAGAGCTTAAATATCTCTAAACAGACCAGCTACAATTAAAAGGTTTAAATATATTTAATAACAAATAATAAAAAAAACAAGACAATACTCAGTAACTAATCAGTTACATCAGAGTTGAAAATCACAGGAAATATTTAAAACAACATTTTAGGACAGTCTCAAATAAAGAAAACATCTCAGCTATACTTTACTATATTCATATCTGAATCTAAAAGAGTTACTATGCTCTAAAAACTTACTTACAGCAAGGCAAGTGCAGAAGGTGATGAGTGGATGTTGTTGTCAGGTCAAAAGACAGATACAAAATGCCCAGTCCATCTCTGAGAGAGTTCTTTAATTAATATCAAATATTATTGCTGGGTTAGCTTGGATGACATCAATTTTTGTCACCTGGCTTTAGTTCCAAAGCTAAATCCCCTTTGTCAAAACCTAACAGAATTTAGCATCTCTCTGTGAAAATACATAGTCTTCAGATGTTTGCAACTGCTAGGAGACATAAAACAATAAAATACTTACAAAACAATGCACAAGGCACCCTAGTTCTAGACATCCTGTCTCCTTGCTGCATGGAAAGTAACTTTTATGATGCAATAATAAACAATTTAATTTCAAATATTTTCTCTGAATTTTTTTCAAGTTAACCTCCTGTGTTCCAGTTTCCATTAAACATATACATCTAAACAGTTCCAATAGTGCAGGTACATTCCTATTCTATTATAATAAGGCATGCTGTGGTTGCATTTTAGCTCAGTACTTTGCAAACACTACTGTGTAAATCATATCAATATTCACAAATGACATAGAATTATTTACAAAATTCCTGATAGCTGGGCTGGCAGTGTGACAGGATCTACCAACCTAAAGAACAACAGCAAGGTGATGTTGTTCAGTGCTAGTAGTCTAAATAATAAACTATCTGACCTTGAAGTCCTTCGGCATTGTGAGCACCTTCATGTGGGCATTATTACTGAAACCTGTTTTAAAAGTGTAGAAATTGATCTCTGTCTAGTACCTACCACGCCTTTAAACCTGTAGAGAACTGTGGTGGAGTATCCATGTTTGTTAAATACCACATTATCTAAAGGCAGATTCCCAGAGACTCAGAAACCAAACTTATTAAGATTCAACTCTAAATAAAATCAGCTATCAGCTATCAGATCATAGCATGTTACAGGGCCCACTTGATGACCCCCACCTCCAAACCATGTCCATTTCTTGCATACATTAGATGAACTTCATATACACAAAAACTCCATTATCTTGGGAGACATTAACTACCTGTTGATAAACTGGGAGACTTGTTCCTCGAATGTAGGCTATGTTTAAAGATACCTTGATTTTATAAATAAGAATCCCATGGATCAAATATTCAAAGAGCCTAATGGAAGACAAAATATTCTTGACATGATCCTTACAAATATAGCATCTATATGCATTTTTCTACTGGTATACCAATCCACAATCAAGACCATGAATTAGAATCTTTCCTATTCAAAATTCCAAAAGCAGATGCTAATATCAGTGTTCTAAGACTTCAAACTTACAAATGTCCTACTATTCAATGACGAAATCTCAAAGTTCAAGAATAACTGCTACACCTAAAATGTAGACACTTCTAGTAATTATGCAAACTAAATTTTGCCATCACCTAGAAAACTGTATAAGTCTGCCAGTTGCTACCAAAACTAAACAAAATGGGAAGGGTAAGATTAAACCAGAATCTGCCTAACATACAAAGCTATGTCAAACCCAGAGCTGTTGAACATGCTCCACTTAAAGAAATCCCAATCCCTCCGAGCTACATACTCTAGGGACCTTAACCTTGTCACCACAATAAACAGAACATGCTGGAGGGATAGATTCCTGCCCCAGAGACTTCCCATACTCTGGAACAGACTACCTATCTATGTCAAACAGAGCTCCTCATTAGCACTCTTCAAGAAAAATCTTGATGATTGGGGAAAAATGAAATTCACCAGGGGATCACTTCTGTGGCTGTACTCAACAGGAGCACAGGAAAATAATTTTCTTGGGTGGCAAAAGCCAGGGTACATTTTTTGGCTAGGCTTGTATGGGCCCTAGGGCCGATAGCCTAGTACCTACCTATGAACCTATGAATGGTGGCCCGCATGCTTAAATAAACATTACAATAAAAGGGAAAAAAGCAAGCATTATAATATATAGCAAAAATGAAGACCCATGACATCAAATGTTGAAATTGAAAAATACCATCAAGGAAAACAAAAGGCTTCCCATGAATTAGACTGGCATCAGAAGTTATGGATAATTACAAATCCTTCTTTACTTAAGTCAAGAAGTTATGGAATAACACTCAACATTGCTCTGAACTTATTTATAAAGGCACTATGTTCTCTGATCCTATGGATATCAGAAATATATTTCCAAAGAAGTTCAGTGCAAAATTCACCCCAGAAACATTGATACAAAACCCAACTATACCTAAAGATTGACATCCACCTATCATCACAAAAGAACAGTTTTTACAAATACTCTCAAGAAAAAATCCTGTATGGGACCTGATAACACTGCCTACTAAACAGCACCAAATATGCACTGGTGGACCATGTCCTACAACTATTCAGCCTCAGCTTATCCACTGGTGCAGTCTCCATGTTTTGGCAGACAGCATTTGTGATGCCATTCAAAAAGGGTAACCCTAACATGGGCCCTAGGAATTTATGACCTATAAGTCTGACAAGTCTCATCTGTAAGATCATGGAATGGTCATAACATTCATGATAAACTATGATATAATAATCTTATAAAACTTGACTCCCAAGAGTTTGCCTTTCATAAGGGTAGATCATGTCAAATGAATCTTTTGAAGTTTCTTGAGAGGGTAACACAATCTATGGACATTGATCTTGCTGTCTGTGCAGCACACCTAGACCACAGCCAGGCATTTTATACAATATCATACACCAGCATTGTTAGCAAGCTAAACATGCTCCAAATTGATCTCTATGTAGCTAAATAGATATTTAACTGACTGAGGGGCAGAATCCACAGTGAGGGTGGCAGGCATGTCCTGCGACATTGTGAAGGCACCACTGGGGTACCACAAGGATTCATGCTAAAATCTCTGATATTTGGAATATACTTCTCTGATCTTCAAATGAAAACTTTTTTTTTTAATGTAAACTGGATGTTATACTTAAATTCTCTTCCGATATGTGGAAGATACAAAGTGAAATTACACATATAAATAGCTGGTGCTCTAAACATGGGCTAAACTAAATGCTATAAAAATGCAATATTGTTGAATATGGCAAGCAAACCATCCACCCAGGTCATAGTGTAGAAAACAGCGCACTCCAAAATAAAAATGTTGTGAAAGACCTTAAACATGGTAGATAACTCCCTCTCCTTTGATCATCATGCTGCAACAGTGGTCAGGAAATCCTTCTATCTGGCTCAGGTGATAGCAGAGGATATTTCCTTTAGATCCAAAGATGTCCTTACCCTCTGTATTTTGCTCTGATCAGGCTCATCACCGAATTTAATGCCCCCCCCCCGACATATCAAGCAGATGCAGAGACATCAAAGGTTCCTGACAAAAAAGATCATGAGATACCAAGAGACACTGTAGGCCTTGTCTCTGCATTAGTGTCCTATAGACTCCTTATCTCACTCATGCGTAAATCACCTTTTTGAATATTGCCTGTTCATACCCACACCTCCTTATAGCACCCAAAACTTTTTTGGGTCTGGCTTCTTTAACTAAGTGACTTACTGGCTAATAATAAGGCAATATTAGAAAGGGCAAGGAGTTATTAACAAGATGACAGTAAGATTGTTAGTCTAGGATTTCCTGGAGTGGAAAAATTAATCTTTGTTTGCCACTTATTATTCATATTTTCATATTTATGTCCATATTTTCATAACTGATAGGCATGCCTTTTTATTAAGGTGTATGGTGTGAAACACCAATGTGGGAGACAGGATAATTCACTGTCATTGTTGGCTTATATCACATTACACATGGAAATATTGCTAGTTGTTTGCTTGTAATTATGAAAATTAGCAATAGTTCCATATATTTAATACTTCTGAAAATGAGTACCTTTCAAACTGTTTTATGACATCAAGTGAAACTTTAGATGTTGTTGAAGAAAGCCGTCTTTCATATTTGCACTTTAAGTTGCCCATCTTGAGAGATATCTAGTGTTATCTTTATAATTATACAATTAAACATATGTTTTCATATTTCTGTAAATACTTCAACAACTATACACTTATAAAGGAATTTCTTGTTGCTATGTAAAAGCTTATGCCTGGTTAATAAAAATGTTCTAAATATATATGTCTAGGCTGTACAGATTTCAAGATATGAAAATTTGTTTGTGAAAGTTTACAACATGTATAATTTATGGTTTATGGTCATTATAATATATTACAGTATTTATGAAAATAAAATGACTATTATCACTGTAAAGAATACTTCTTACTGATAACATTGCTATTTGTCAAGTTTTAATAGCTTTTATTACTCACAACTATTTATATTTTTTCTGTTATGGTTGTTAAGTTTATTTTCAGGAAATGCTTTGGAATGCAAGATGTGTTTAGGCTGATATAGGTGTGGCATTCCACACCACATGGGTGTTAATGAGTTAAGGATGATACGTGCCTTACCTTCTGGACCATTAGGGATCTGGCGGTCCAAACCAGATGAATTAGACAATTGGATGGGTGTTCATAAATTTACCCTCCTATATTAGTGACCTATAGCTCTTTGAAAAAGGAGGCAAAGTCTAAGGCACAGTTACCTTGTATGATCTATGATTCCATGATTCAATGATCATGAAGTCAATGTCCTCAGGATGTTTACCAGATGTTACATATATTGTTCTTAAGGGTTTGTCATAGGATCATAGGACCATAGGATCATAGGAGGTTACTAGGCTAATGGCCCCAGGGCCCTTACAAGTCTAGCCAAGATCAACCCATGTTCCCAAAGGTGTCTGGTTCAAGCAGAAACTAAAATCATCACCTATTGCCCCTGTCCAGGAGGGACACAGGTGGAATCCCCAAGGTGAATTTCTGGTTACCCATCCAATTATCCAAATTACGCTTAAATAAGACCAATGAGGGGCTTTGTTTAACATGAATAGTAAGCTTGTTCCAAAGCAGGAGCAACCTCTGTGAGACAAATCTGTCTCTCCAGCAAGTTCTGTTGATGTCACATACCAGGTTAAGGTCTTTTGAGTGAGTGACCTGTGTGCCATTTGACTTGCGAATGTGCAGCATTTTTATTAAAGCTGTGTCAGAGATTGCTCTATATGCAAGGCACAGGTTGTCTCTAAGCAGATTGTATGACACAGAGTAAAGTGACAGTGATTTCAGTCTGTCCTCATAAGACCGATAGTGAAGACCCTGAATTTTCTTTGTAAGGAACCTTTGTAGTCTCTCCAATTGCTGCAGGTGTTTGAAAAGGAAAATACCAAAGACAGCATTATACTCTACTATTGGGCTGATGAGGCAAGAGCATAGGGGGGCTATAACATCTTCTTTTCTTGTGGCAATGCCCTTACTTATGAGATACGCAATACAAAATGCCCTTCTTACCACTGCAGAGGTATGGTGATCGAAGTTAAGGTTGCTGTCGACCTGTGTGCCCAGATCTCTCACCACTGACTGTGTGCTTAGAGTATTGCTATTGATATGGTAGTTTGCAGGAACATCATCTTTGCTGAAGGCGATGATAATGCATTTTTTTTGCATTAAGTTTAAGACCACGACTTTGGCACCAGTGATTAGTCTGAGTAAGACCTTCTTGCAGGATGTTGACATAGCTAGGGGTTTCAATTATCGCTTCCAGTTTGCAGTCATCAGCAAACTTTGTCAGCCACAGTCTTTTAGTTTTAGTCTGTATTTCAGAGAAGTAGATTCTGAACAGTACGGGTCACAGAAGTGATCCCTGTGGAACACCACTGTTTACAGGTCTGCAGGAGGAAGTGGAGTTCCCTATTTTGACCGTATGAGTTCTATCAGTGAGCCAGTTTGCAACCCACCTGACAACATATGGGTTGAAACCCAGCTGGGTAAGTTTATCAATGATGCCTGAGTGGGAGATTGTGTCAAAGGCCTTGGCTAAGTCTAGGTAGGCTGTATGCACAGATATGACCTGGTCTAGAGCTTTGGTGACTGTCTCAAAGAAGTCCACTAAGTTTAACAGGCATGATCTCCCCTTGACAAAGCCAAACTGGGTGGGGTCGAGCATTTAGAGATTTCTATATCTTTATTAATAAGATCCATGATGATTCATTCTATGGCCTTGCAGATAAGGCTGGTTAGGCTAATGGGTCTATAGTTCATGAGGTCTGTGCATGCACCCCATTTTTGCAAAGGGATGTTGCTAGCTGTTTTCCATTTCATTGGGACAAAGCCAGTGCTTAAGCTCTGATTGAAAAGCGTGCCCATTGTTGATGCCAATTCCTGTTTTGACCCATGTAGAACACAGCCCACGAGGTTATCTGGTCCCATACAGACTGTGGTTTTGGCATTGGAGAGGTCATTTAAGACCTGCTCCTCAGAGATACTAGGTGGGGGACAGGTGTTAGGGATGCTTTGGGGTATATGTAGCATGGACAGGGGAGTGACGTTTTCACTGAATCTGTCAGCCAGCAGGATTGCTATATCCACAGGTTCTGTACATGTAGTAACATTAACTATGAATTCAGCACAAACCTGGGCCTTACCATTGAGGTTACGGATGTAACTTAAGAACATCTTGTGGTTATCCTTAGTTAGGGAATCTAATCTGGATTTGTAGTTAGCTTTAGAGGTCTTCACTAGGGGTCTTATTTGCTTAAGTAGAGGTGGGAGTATTTCCAGTTTTGAGACCATTCCTCCCTACTTTTAGACAGCAATTTCTTTCTCCTATTGTATATCCTATAAATGGCAGTTGTCCACAAGGCAGGTTTGTTTTTCCTTAAAGATCTTGCTTTTGTTCTATGAGGTACATCAGAGTCAATTCAATTGTACATGTGCTCGTATAAAGTGTTGGTGTAAAACTCGACATAGGTGTCTGTTCCATCAGTGGTGGGAGGGGCTATGAAGCTATTTATGCTGTCACGTAAGAGGTTATAACTAGCCTTGGAGAAGTTTTTTAGTCTAGTTATTGCTAAGGGGGGGGGGGGTCTTGTGTTATAGTTGCTTCAAGAGAGACTGATTCATGGTCAGGCTGTTAAGGTGGTGGGGTCTTGTGCTAATGTTATTTATTTATTTTTATTTTTATTTTATTTTATTTAATATTTGTTGACTGGGAGGATCCAACTGGATAAATGTCCATTTTCAGCGGAGGCCCAGGGTGAAAAGCTCCAGAGTTAGTAGATATAACAAATCAAAAAGGTAATCATACTACATACAGGGTTATTTCACATATACAGAGACAGATACACATCATGACATTTGTAGAAAAATGCAATGTTATGGCTCCACATTTTGGAGGTACTTAGACACACAGAAAATGTAGTGTCTGAAATTGGTAGCTGGGTTTACCAGTTATAGTACCAGTATTTTCTACCAGAAATTCTGAGAGTTAGGACAAGTTAGTATTTGGAGATTGGTGGAGGAAATGTTGGGGGAACAGCAGGAGTAGGGGGTCAACCTGGGGGGAGGCATGGGCATTGTCTATTGGTAAGTAGGTGTTCCTTTAGTAGATGTTTAAACTTTTTAACAGAAATTGCTGAGGTAATACTGGGGGACAGTGAGTTCCAGGTTCTACCTATGTAGTTATGAAAAAGAGAGTCTCCTGCTGAGTTGTTGGATTTGGTGATTTTGATTAAGGTCCTGTTGCTAGAGCGTAGTTGTCTTGGGTTTTCTTGTATTTTAAGTAAATTAGACAGTGTTGGTATTCTCTCTGGATGTAGTAGGCATTTTTTAGCAAAGACTAGTTGGTGGAATGTGATAAGATGTTAAAATTCCAACAATTTGAGTTGGTATAGTGAGTGCCAATGATGGGAATGATAAGGGGCATTTGTGGCAAGTCTGGCGATTTGATTATAACATGTGTCTAGTTTTATGATTTCTGTTTGGGATAGGTTGGTAAAGATGGGGGCAGCATACGGAGTGTGGATAGTAGCATAGTTTGTGCCATGGTGGTTTTGTTCTGCTGATATAGGTATGTTTTATTTTTGTACAGGCTGCCTAGTTTTTTGTGTATGTTTTTGATGGTTAGATTTATGTACAAGTCAAACCTCAGTTTGTTGTCAATTGTAACACCTAGTAATTTTGTGTGGGAATCTGGAGAGATAATACCATCACTAGAAGTAATATTGAAAGAGTTAGTGTCTATGTCGGATTTATTTCTTTTGAAGATTAGTAGTTTGGTATTTTTTGGGTTCAGTAATAAGTTTTTACTGAGAAACCAAGCTTCAGTGTTATTGAAGACCTGTTTGGTTGTGGAAAGGAGTGTGTGGGGGTTGGTGGCTGAGCAGACTAAAGTTGAGTCATCAGCATATTGTATGACTGTTGCATCTTGGGTGAAAATAATAGAGGGCCTAAGACTGATCCTTGTGGGACTCCAGTAGTAACAGGGAGCAATGTGGAATGTTTGTTATCCCATCTGACTGCTTGCTGTCTACCTATTAGGTAGTTTTGAAACCAGACCAGTGAGATAGAGGCTAGTCCAAGGTCGGAGAGGGACTCAAGAAGTTTGGGATGGTTGACCATGTCAAATGCTTTTGATAGGTCAAGAAATATGGCTGATGATAGTTTCCCCATGTTACGGTTCTGGTTTATTAGGCTGGTGAAAGAGAGGATGGCAGTTGTCGTACTATGGGCTGGTCTAAATCCATGTTGGGAAGGTGTGACAAGTTGGTTATTTAGTAGGTATTGCATAAGTTGGTGGTGAATGCATTTTTCTAGTAATTTGGCAAGTGGGTATAATATGGTAATGGGGCGATAGTTGGTCAGGTCTGTACAGGTTCCAGCTTTGTGTAGTGGGGTGACATATGCTATTGTCAAGATTGTTGGTATTTTGCTTTCCTTAATTGATCTATTCAGGAGGATTGATACTGGATAGGCTAATTTGTTGGCAGCTATTTGTAGGTATTCGGCTGGAATATTGTTGGCAGCTAGGCTAGTTGGCTTGAGTTTACCTAGTAGTCTTTTTATGTAATCTGTGGGAATAGGTTCAGATTGGAAGGTGGTATTGGTAGCTGATTTGGGGTTGCTAGTAGTAGGTGTTGTGGGCTGTTGGTGAACCAATTTTGAAATGGTTTCTATGAAAAAGTTATTAAAGGCTTCTGGAATTTCAGTGCTATCCTTTACAGTGGTTGGTGTACTTGGTTTGCCTGGGTAGAGTAGTGTCTTTATTCCTGCACAGAGTTTTTGGGGGTTGTTTTGGTGTCTGCCTTGCAAATTTAGGAAGTAATTCCTTTTGTCTAATAGGATTTGTTTTTTTGTTTTGTTTCTGAGTTTTTGGAATTCTGTTTGGTTGCTATGGTTTTATTGGCTCTCCATTGATGCCAGGATCTATTTCTTTGGGATATCATGGTTCTAGTGGTCCTAGTGATCCAGCAGGCAAGTTTAACTTTTTGTTTGCTTATGCGTGGTGGGGCATGGGTGTTTACAATGTTTAATAAGGTAGTGTTAAATAGCTCAACTGCTTTTTCTAGTGGGAGGATCTTCAGAAGATTCCGATTTTGGTATTGTAGATCTAGTTTGAATTTTGTTATGTCAGAGTTACTTTTGTTTCTAATGGTCCATGTTGGTGGTTCAGAGTTGGTGTGGAATTTGAGTTTTAGTAGAAGGTAGGCTGGTGGTTGCTGATGTTATCTGATAGGACACCTGCATGATAGGGAGCATTGGCATTGCTTATTAGGGTCCAGTCTAGGAGGCTTTCTTTGTTTTTATTATTGTCTAGCCTTGTACTGGTTTTAATGATTTGGGAGAAGTTATACAAATTTATGGAGTTGGTGGGTGTGAAGCTTGAGCATGTATGCCAGTCTATGTTAAAGTCCCCAAGGATAATTGTTTCTTGGGGTAGGTTTTGATTTGTTCAGTGTAAAAGGGCTTCTAGGGTAGAGATGTTGTTACCTGGTGGAATGTATCCTATTATAATGTTTATGGATTTTTTGTCCGTTAGTTCAAGTTTGGCTAGTAGTAGTTCTGAAGGCATTTGGGGCAGTATTGGAGGGTCAATACTAGAAACCTTTAGGTTGCTTTTATAAAGTAATGCTACCCCGTCCCCTTTTTTTTGAAAGTCTATCATTATCTAGTACATTATAGCCTGGGAGAAGGAATTTGCTGTTCGGAGTAGTGGGTTTTAACCAGTTACTTCAAGCAAGACTGATTTGTGGTCAAATCTCACCAGGGATAACCACACACTGGAGGTGGTCTAGCTGTCCCTCATGTTGGTGAGCCCCAGACCCTGGATGTTTTAACCCCTTGTGGGTGTGTCTAGCAGATGGTCCAGGGCATTGGAGTTAATGAATTCCAGGAAACTTTGGGCAAGTGAGTTAGAACATGTATAATTTACCCAATCAATGGATGGGTAATTAAAGTCACCCAAAGCCAGGGTGTTTGGTTGTATCTTGATTGACTCAAGTAGATCCAAGTAGGCTGAGTGGATGTCCTGATTCATGGAGGGGGTCCTATAGCTGGCAATGACCCAAAGAGGGGTCTTACCTACAGTCAATGGCACCTGAAGTAGTTCAAGAGAATTGTGCTGTTTAACCAATCAAGAAGTGTATTTATCTTTAATAAATATTGATACACCATAAAAGGCATGCTGAACATTTACAGCAATACCACTGTAATATGTTAAAAAAGTGCTGGAATATATAACAACACAAAATGCGCTAACTGATTACTTTAGTTATCAATGCTATACTTAAAAGAGAAGTAATGTCTGTTACATACAATCAGGTAAGGTACAGCAATGATATTGTTTTGTTCACTTGTATCCAGCTAAGATGAAGAAACTCAGTTCAACATAAAGCCACCAGAAATAAAAGTAGAATTTGTTTTAGTTCACGTTCACCTTCAGCTATCAGGTCACCTTAGCAAGACATTAATAAACCACTGATTCCTTCCTCCTAGGTGATAGGCAATCAGTTTATTCCTTAGCAGGGTGAAACTACAGGTTATGCATTCCCTAATTTGTATGACAGATTAACAGCACATTCATTCACATCTAAAGGGAGAATCAGGAGTTACAGGCCATTTTCTCATGAGACATTCACCTTCATTTAAATACCTCCTCATGGTGGCTAACAGATCTAGATGACTTCTGATACCCTCCATGTGGGAGGAATAAAGACACCTTGCTGAAGTTTCAAGTAGTTTATTTAGTTAAGTAAGTAGAGGGAGGCGGGAACAAGAACACTAGCTCATCTGCCTACTTAACTGGATAAACTACATGAAACTTCAACACGGCATCTTTATTCATCCCACAGGAAGGGTATCAGAGACAGTCTCATAGATCTGCTAGCTAAAGTGATTTTATATAGACCAATCCTTTTACTGTATTTCTTGATCGTCCTGTCACCCTCTGGGTCACAGGTGGGAAACCAAACATGACATGAGCCTTCTGGATTACCTCTGTTTCCACATGGTGGTTGGTGATTCATTAAAGCATCTGGCTTGTAGGTCCTCTGAGCATGCCTCCACATGCACTCAAGAATGCTGTACTGGTCTGATATGCAGTGTGAGTGACAATGGCCTATTATATGTTTCCAAATATCCCCTAATATACTGCTGTTGAGGTCTGTAGTACTGCAGATCACATTGTCACCATCCTCAAAGGATGAACAATTTGTCATTGGACACTCACAATTCTTTGCCCAATCTCCCTGTGATAAGCTGTTACTTGAACATGGGTTATCTGGGTTGCACTAAGTGCTTTACCTCTGTACACCACAGACCTAAGCATAAGTTGGATTTATTTCAAGATCCAAAAACATAGTTTAATGTTTTCTGACTACCACTGCATAGTTCAATGTTAAAATCATTATGGGGGATATTATTAGTCATTATAAAGTATTCAAGGTGAGAAAATTCTGTCCTCCATACCTTACAAGAATATTCTGATTTAAGTACCCTTCCCCTTGTTGTTTAGCATCACCACTGTGTGCATAAGGAAGTAAAATTCAGAGCTTCACATCCAAATGTGGAGCTTCATGAGAGGAATTTATGTAAATGGCATCCCAGGTGGCCCTGCTCAGTTTTACTCACAAAAGTGGGTTAGGGGTGAGATCCAAAGGTGTTAAGTTTGTGCCATTAACTTGTGCTGCATTCCTATGCTTGTCAGTGGCGAGAATGGTAAGTAATGCTGTGTGCATGTGTGTTTGTGTGTGTGTGTGTGTGTGTGTGTGTGTGTGTGTGTGTGTGTGTGTGTGTGTGTGTGTGTGTGTGTGTGTGTGTGTGTGTGTGTGTGCATGTATGCGTGTGTGTGTGTGTGTGTGTGTGTGTGTGTGTGTGTGTGTGTGCATGTATGCGTGTGCGTGTGTGCGTTTCTGCGTGTGTGTGTGTGTGTGTGTGTGTGTGTGTGTGTGTGTGTGTGTGTGTGTGTGTGTGTGTGTGTGTGTGTGTGTGTGTGTGTGTGTGTACACTCATCTGTGTGTGTAAGAGTGTGAGACCTGAGATGGGGTGCCCGTGCTTGTGTCTGTGCTCCTCATAGGTACTAGACTTACAGTGCAGTAGGTATATACTCTGCTGCACAATGTTTTTACAGCTCCATAGACAAGCAAATCATGGTTTCTGTTAATGACGTGTTGCTCTTTAGGGAATTTGAATAACTGTGAATTTTTTCCTTAACACTGAGGTACAAACTAGCTTATTATTGCAGATGATTTATGGTACAGTGCTTTTTTACCTTTGATTATGCAGAAAAAATATAAGCTTCCTCAGCCATAGAACTGCACCGAGAAGTCCAGATGTGACACTCCTTTGTGTGCATTAAAATAGTCTGAGTGGGTAGAAAAATCTAGTGCTACAAAGCCATATAAAAACCCCAAAGTTGCAAAATGACTAGTAGCGTTTAAGTAAACTTGGTTAGGCATCTCAGGTTAGCTCTGCTCTAAGCATGGCTATGTTGATTCCAGTGCATACATTACTGATTCCAAAAGTGTCGATGGCAGTCTCTATTTAACATATGAAAGAGTTTGACCGTATAAGTAAATGGTTATCAACCCATCAGTTCTCAGTTAAATGAAAAATAAAAGTTACATTTGCTCTCAATTTATATTATGGTTTGTACTTATTTAAATGTCTGAGTAACATCTCATATAAGAAATCATGTTATCTGGAAATTCAAATTAATATTTAATCTGAGCTTGGTAGTTGTGATGATGATGAGGTAACTGTTAAAAGGCTATTTCTCTTTATGCAGAAGTTTTTTCTAATTGCTCAGATTATCTTTTGATTAGCAGGCTTCACTATATAATCTCTCTGTAAGAAGATTAAGTAGATGTAGCTTAATGTTCAGTAATATGAATCTGAGATATACATCTGAATAATATTTAACAAGAAAGATGAAAGTAAACAGGCAATTATTTAATTGCTGCAATGGTGTTACTGTTATAAAGGATTTTAAGAACATTTTGTGATATACGCTAGAAAAGATAGAATGATCAGTGATCTTTGCCAGTTTCCAAGTAAAACAGTATGTTGCAGCATAGGATCATAGGATCATAGAATCATAGGATCTTAGGAAGTTGCTAGGCTAATGGCCCGAGGGCTCTTACAAAGCCTAGCCGAATTCTACCCTTGTTACCATGATCAGCACCTGTTGATCCTGTCCAAGAGGGACACAGGCGGAATGCCCAGGGTGAATGTATAGTTATCCATCCAGTTGACCAGATGGTGTTTGAAGAGGGCCAATGAAGTGCTCTGTTTGATGTGAAGCGGGAGTCTATTCCAAAGGTGGGGTAACCTCTGGGAGACAAATCTGTTCCTCAAGCAGGTTCTATTGATGTCACATACCAGGTTTAGGTCTTTAGAATAACTGTGCATAACTTTTGTTTAGAAATGTGACATTAATAAAGCTTGGACAGTACACATAAATGTTGTTCATAGCTAGGCAGAAATGCACTGCTCTACAATATTGTATTTCAGAGACATTCGTAATTAGCATGCTTCTGAATCTCTTTACAGCTCTCATTTGAATGTGTTTGGATCACCTATTACTCAATAATATCAGCTGAGGGTGGGCATGCTTTGAAGTAGCCTATAGCTATGTTGCACTGAGCTGTATAGCTAGGTAAATTGATTTTCCTATTGAAATGAATGGGTGCAGCACAGCTAACAATCACGTGTGCCATTTCTGAAGATTTGTTAGTGTAACTGTCTTTGAATCAAAGTACTATGCATCTTCTTCATCAGCAGGGGTATTTGTGATTTGCTGAGGCCACTATAAGCCATGGGCACAATACAAAATTATTTCTTGTTTATGCATCACTATTCAGATGCCAGTTAGGTTTCAAAAATCACTTTTTATTTGCGTAATATGCAAGGTCACTCAAGATAGCCTTGCACTCTCTGCAAATGTTTATGAATACTGAGAACTAAGTCTGCAGTATACAGTAGTAAAGCCCTGACAATGACAGACAATCTGGGATTGATTTCTGACTGAGGTACTTTAGGAGCATACCGGAGGGTAGTAGTAAGTGGCAAATGTCAGCTTGCCCATTTGGGGGTGAAGTAGTTTGGTCACACTGTAGTGTTAAAACTCTGCCTTGGGTAAGTGCAGCAGCAAGCAGGAGAGGGGCAGGTGTTGTGTCCATGTTCTGCCACACAGGTTTGTGCTGAAGCTGGATTCAACACATATGTGGGAGCACACAGATAGGACTGGACATACAGTGTAGTTCAGTCTTGGCAGTATGCCTACCAAGTAACCAACTTGAGGAGTTAGTGAGCAGAATTTCCTACACAGCAGAGCTGAAGGCATCCTTTCTGCCTGGCTGTCTCCAAAGCCACTTGAACAAAGAGCCCACTTAATTGGAGGAGGGGGCTGATGGCTGATGTAGATATGTGGCAAAAATGAATGGAAAAAAGAAACAATTATTTCTAATGTTACATTAACCTTTAACTCATTTGTTCTTGCCTCTGTGAAGTAATGGTGTGTGTGTTGGCTATCTGGACTCCTAACATTAAATATAACACATTACATTTTTAGAAGGTTGTGATGTCATCATCATGTATCAAATAGCAAAACCAGGAAAGAATTATATCAGATGAAAGCTATTTCTTTTAGTTGCAATTGCTTATAACAAAAGATTCACCCCTAATCATATGGTGGCAATTGTTGTATAACAATTCCAGATATGGGTGAGTGTCAGCATTAACTGAAAAAAAAAAAAAACAACTCATCAAGTGTATGTAGTACATAGAATTACATGTAAGAGCTACGGAGTTGCAAACGGTGAAGTCTGACAAAGAATAAATTACCAAAGGCTTTGATGCTTTCTTTTTTATAGTACATAACACTTGCAAGCCTCTTTTTTCCTGCTAATATCATACAGCTCTCATTTAATCATTCTTTGTACTTTTGTTAAAAAGCCATTTTTATTTTCTGGCTTTTCATTTGTCTCTTTCTAAGTGTAACAATGGTCACAGTAATACTGTAACTGATTGATATGAATTTGTAATGTTTGTATATGGATAAAGAGAAAGGGGAGACAGTGTTTTCATACAAATGTGGACTTGATATAATTTAATAAAAATCTGAAAACCCATCTGCGTTTGGCTGTTACAAAAATAGCCCTGCTACTCTAAATGAACTTTCATATAAAAAAATAGTAACAAAATGACTGTTCACATGCAGTACATTTCATTAACAAATATTACAATAGTATTCATTTATAGTGGTTGAACATTACCCTAGTAAGTCTATTAATCAAGCATAAAACACTGACTGTTAGACATAGATGGGAATAGTACAAAAAGTAAACTGCACCATACATTAAACTGTTGTTCCAATATGTTGTTTATAGGTTCACATATCCATAGGTAAGTACTAGTTTAGCTGCCCTTGTGGGCCATTTTAAACTTAGACAATTTCCCCGCTGATGCTTGAATTAACTGTCATGTTTGGTGTTAGATTGACTTTACCCATTCCATGGTCAATAATTATATATTACCTCTAGTGAAAATAACTGTGATCATACCACAGATAATTTGAGGGAATCCATGTATAGAGTAAAGCATGTACTAGCTGCTTACATCCATTAGTAATACCGGGGGCAATTCTATTACCCATTCATAGATACAACCTGCACTAGAATATGAACAGGGATGAGCTTTGTTTTACCTGGATGAGGAATCTAATCCAGAGCAATGCTATCCTCCATGAGCTATAGTTGCTCCTCCAAACTATTCTGTTTATGTTGCAGAAGTTTACACACATGGACAGAGTATTTCTGATTCCACTTGCTGATGTCCTATAGGTTCATCAGTACTATCACTGCAAAGTACTCGAGTTCCAGGATTGTAAATAAGACCAAACCTTGAAAAACACAATCCTTGGAAGTAACAGTTTGCTCACCTTGATGAATGAACACACCATAAATTATTCCAAGTACAAGGGTGTAGTCAAAGCACAGAAAAGTTTATTCCACCATTCATTAAAATTCCACAGCAAAGGTAAAATCCTCCAAGATCCAACAGTGAAGTAAACGCTTTCGTCTGAAAACATACCAGACTTTATCAAACTGTTGTATTTCCCTTCTCCTTGCACTTATATACATTTGTGTACTTAATTAATAACCAATTAACATTTAAAAATACAGTTCTCTTAAAATTAAAATTGTATGTACAAATACTAAATCTCTGTGTTAGCAGGATTGCAATACACATAAAATTTGTTACCCAAAGGAATAATGTATTTAAAGACTAAAAACATACATTATATTTCAACTATTAACATTCTAAGTCACAACTTCCTAGCTCTCTGTTTTAACACTGGCCGTATAGATAAGTGATCATTAATACCCGGGAATTCAACTGCGTTTAATGTCAACTGCCAGTGTAATTCCCTGGTTTCTAATTCGTTCCCCCAATCACCTCCTCTAATGTTCCTTTTCACTATCTCAAGTATACCAAACTTGAAACTGGTGAAATATGGACATATTTCTGAATGTTTGAAGAGGGCATTATTTTTGTTCTTAATTTCCATAGCATATGTGTGTTCATAAATTCTTTGCCTTAGGGATCTTTCTGTTTTCCCCACATAGAAATTTGAACAACTTTGACAGATGGCAATATAAACCACCCCTCTTGTTTGACAATTACCACCAACCATCCTAATAATGGGTGTCATATCACCTACCTTGTATTCACTGCTTTCCAAACATTGGTTACACCTACCACATTATTTAGTACTCTTTTATGAACACACATATGCTATGGAAATTACGAACAAAAATAATGCCCTCTTCAAACATTCAGAAATATGTCCAGATTTCACCAGTTTTATGTTTGGTATACTTGAGATAGTGAAAAGGAACATTAGAGGAGGTGATTGGAGGAACGAATTAGAAACCAGGGAATTACACTGGCAGTTGACATTAAACGCAGTTGAATTCCCGGGTATTAATGATCACTTATCTATACGGCCAGTGTTAAAACAGAGAGCTAGGAAGTTGTGACTTAGAATGTTAATAGTTGAAATATAATGTATGTTTTTAGCCTTTAAATACATTATTCCTTTGGGTAACACATTTTATGTGTATTGCAATCCTGCTAACACAGAGGTTTAGTATTTGTACATACAATTTTAATTTTAGGAGAACTGTATTTTTAAATGTTAATTGGTTATTAATTAAGTACACAAATGTATATAAGTGCAAGGAGAAGGGAAATACAACAGTTTGATAAAGTCTGGTATGGTTACTGATGAAAGCGTTTACTTCACTGTTGGATTTTGGAGGATTTTACCTTTGCTGTGGAATTTTAATGAATGGTGGAATAAACTTTTCTGTGCTTTGACTACACCCTTGTACTTGGAATAATTTATGGTGTGTTCATTCATCAAGGTGAGTGGACTGTTACATACAAGGATTTTGTTTTTCAAGGTTCATCAGTACTATGCCAGAGGATGCCTTGTCTGCCAGACACAGGTCACCTTTTAGCAGTCTGTAGGATACTATGTGTAGTGACAGGGTTTGAGGTGGCCTATGTGGGACATATTGTTTAGATCTCATATCATTTTAATAAGGTATCTCTGTGGACATGACAGTTGGTGCATGTGTCTGGACAGATACATGTCAAAGGGGGCATTAAAATCAATAAGTGTCTTAACAATGGCTGAGTAGGGGGGGTACAGTGACATCTCTAGAACTAGTCATAATTCCTTTATTTATAAACTGCACAATATAGGACTTTCTTATTGCAGTGGACACATGTTTGTCAAAAGCTTAGTCACTGCCCAAATAAATTCCCAAATCTTGATCAACTGGGTCAACTATCAGAGATGTATTGTCAATGTGGTAGTTCACTGGTAGTAGATGCACAACTTCCCAAAAGATGCAATAATGCATTTTTTGGCATTGAGTTTCACTCTATGAGTTTTGAAAATTATCCTTTATCATATGTAGAACCTGAGGAAGAACAAGATTTATGTCAATTTTCTAATTACAATGCATTCTACAAAAGTAAGTACTGGTATCTAATGCAACTAAAGAAATGTCTTAAACTATAGAGGGATAATTACCATACAACAATTTTATTAACAGAAGGCATTGCCTAACTTCTTTGATACAGGATTAGTTGAACTCCTTCCTGATGGTTAGGTTTAGCATTTGTGGCTTGCTCCATGATACAGGAGATGAATAAATAGAAAATTCTAATACAACATGCAGTATTAATGTAATAGCATGTTAATTAACTACAAATTCTTAAATGCATTTTATTACCTCCAGAGTAAAAAAGAGAGCGACTTCTATTAACATTTAACAACCTATCTTTGTAAATACAGAACTTTGGTGAAATAATAAATACACCAGACTGTTAAAAGTGGATGAATCCTAGTCATGGAAAAAGTTTGGCAGGATATAGCCACAAAAGTTTTCAGACTCTTCACAATTTATGAATGTCATTAATGTATGGGACCTGAATTTGGACTGCTGCAATATCTCACCTGTTTTGGCAGTTGTTCAAACACACATTTATTAGGCACAGCAGCGACTAGATGCTAAGGTGTGCTCCCATGTGCTTTATTATCTATCTATCTATCTATCTATCTATCTATCTATCTATCTATCTATCTAATCTGTCCATCTATCTAATTATCATTTTATTTATTGTCTTTGTTGACCAGGAAAGTCTAACTGGATACAAAACCCAGCCAGCAAGAAAAGCTTCACAAGATGCAACTTAAGATGAGCACATAGAAAGTATAATGAATCATTTGAGTATATGACTAGACACTGGTTAGACACCCCCCCACACACACACGCACACTTTCAATCACTTCATATTGCAGTTCTTGTTTGTATTAGACTAATTTGCTTTATTTTCTCAACAAACTATCTGTTTTTTTTCTAAATATTAAATGACTGTCATATAACTTGTATTGATTCTTGACTAATGTTTTTAATAATAATGAAAAAAAAAATCAGTGATTGTTTCTTATTCTTTCTTTTACTTCTTCTATCCATTTGGATGCAGCTGTAAGATATCATCTGACATCTTATCTAATTAAGAGATGGGTGCTACAACTACTACTACTACTACTATTATTATTGTTACTGTTACTGATACTGCTACTGTTGCTACTAGTACTGCTACTTCTACTTCTAATACTACTGCTGCTAATACTACTATTACTGCTACTACTGGTACTGATGATACTGCTACTGTTACTATTAATATTACTTCTACTACTACTATCACTGCTGCTACTACTACTTCTACTACTATTAATACTAGTACTACTATTACTGATACTACTACTATGACTATTACTACCACTACTACTACTTATAGTACTATTATTATTACTATTGCTACTGCTTAATTACAGTTTTTTTGTAAGCTGCCACCATATAGCTGTAAGATATCATCTCACATCTTATTATCTAATTAACGGTTGGGTGTTAATACTACTACTTACTACTAGTACTACTTACTACTACTACTACTGTGCCCGGAGATGTGGTGGCAGCTTGCCACCAATGCTTCTCAACCATCTGGATTAAATGCTAATTTATCTATTAATTGTATTTTAAAACTTAAATCTGTGGGGTTTTTTTGTAAAATAGTTTTCAGCAATGTTTTGGTTTTAATAAATTGTGATTTGTGTTTCTAATCTGATGTACTAATTCTATTCTGTATGGTTTCTGTAGTAAGGGGACAGAAAGTTCTGTTCTACTGATTATTTTGAGTTAGTGGCTATGATTAAAAATGTTTTAAATTGCCTTGCATTTTTAAATGTATTTTATTCTGATGAAGTCTCTGATATTAAGGGATGAAAGCGCTCAATAAATTATTTAATACATTATCTTACTGTTGGACTGGAGGGTCACTTTCCGTGTTGTTTTTGTTATTAAGGGGTTTGCCTGTTTTCAGTGTTTTGCAGGTTATTAATAGAAATATACCCAAAGGCCAGTTTATTAGAGTATCTAGTCTGATGAGTAATTATTCTGAGTTTTTAACTGAAGTAAATAACATTACTAAGTTATCTGTGGAAAGGGGTTACCCTCTGAAAGATCTGGATAAACAGCTGAATATGTTATTAATAAAAGAAAAGTATTATATCCCATTATTCTAGACAAAAAAATATCATTAGTGTGGTTGTAAACAACAAAATAACTTGTTTTTTTTTTTTGTTGTTTTTTTAACTTGGGTATGTCAGTTGATGCAAAACGTATTTATCAGTCATTGATTAACAACTGGAAAATTATAAAAGGTAATTCTGCATTGCATAAAGTTGGAGGTGGTAGACCAAAAATGGTTTATAAAAAACACTTTAGTGTAAAAGAAAATGTAAAAATGAGATAACACATTAGTTAAATGTAATTTTAGTAACAAAGGAACAAGAACCTATCACTGTTTTTTTTATAAAGCTTGCCAAAATATATTCGAAGGCAAGTACATACTTGACTTCTAAGAAGTTGTTTCATGCTAAATGCACGATTACATGTAAATTTAAGGATATTATGTATATGGCTTTATGTGCCTTGTGAGGCATTTTATGCAGAAATGACCACTCACAATTTCAACAAAAGAATTATAGAACAACAGTATGATATTAGGTCATAGAATGTCAAAAACTTTGTGTAGATATGTTTTGAAGTAGCCAGACCATAAGAAATTTTAATCTTATGGGCTTGGTAGGGTATTACTAGATTTAAGAGAGGGTTTGCTTGAGAACAGTGTTAGAAAGTGAAACATTATGGCAACTTAAACTCCCAACTTGATAAACTACCAGGACTGAATGGAATAGTTAATAGTAAATGTTTTTTTTTTAATCCATGTGATTATGAATGTTTTAAGGGTCTTAAATATATTATGTAACAGATTTTATACTGTTACATGATTTATGTTATTTATTTAGATTGTAGTTTATGTAATCAGTCAGCTGAGTGTTTTTATGTTGCGTGTTTTATGGGAACTTTTGCTTATTCTGAAGAAGTCCATTTAAGAAGGGCAAAAGTGCTTAATAAATCATAGCTTTGTTGTGCCATTTTTGGAGCTTTGTATCTAAGAGTTTTGAATTTTCACCAGTTATGTTGATGAGTTAAGTTATTTTGTTCAGTACAGTGATTAGATTAACTGCGGTGGTGGTGCTGCGGTAGCATTGTCACCTCACAGTAAGATGTTGTCCTGTTCGATTCTCAGCTTAAGCGTCTTCTGTGTGGAGACATGCGTGAATGGGCGTACCTTTGTTAAAGGTTGTGCATCAGGGCTGGCAACTCGGCACGTAAAAATCTACTTCCAATCATTAGCGGACTGGAGTTTCGCTGTGGCGACCCCTAACTGGGAAAAGCCGAAAGAAGAAGAAGTTCAGTACGGTGATTAACCATAGGTACTTTTACTATTGATCTCATGGAGATTTTTGAAAAACAAATACATAATTGATTATTTATTTCTTCACTTCTTTGTTAACTCCTTTCTGTACTGATAATATATAAGACAACCACTGAGAGCTTAGAATTTGGCACAGAATAGGCAGCTATCACAGTACAGGATTTTATGAAAGTATGTGAAAAAAATTCCCAAGTCCAGAAGAAAAGCCGTTGCTAATATTAGTCTAATAGTGACAAACCAGGTGTGAAAATGGTGAGGTTTCATAAAGGGTTGATGCTTTGAATGTGTTTTGTTATGATAATTATGACACATCATAGAAAGTTAGAGGTATGACAGCTGTAACTTAACAGTTTTTAGGCAGTCCTCCAAGAGAGTTGAATGGACCTCTAGTTTAGAGTATATCTAGCACTACTTTCCTTGCAGAAAAGACTCATGTAATTCTTTTACTGTCATTTTGTTGATGAGAGTATGGGTATAAAAGGCCTGGATGATATAGTAGAGGAAGGCTTACATGAAGGAGAATAGCTCTGTCTGTTAGGAATAAACTATGAATGCAGTAAAAGGAGAATACATTTTATTTTAAACCAGTTTAATTAGTGAAGCAGTGAACTGATCCTCAAAGGGCCTTTATCAAGTTTAGCCCATGATCATAGCAGCTGCAGTACCTTCAACAAAGTATATTAGGGATCTACACATAAGGTACAGCTAATATCAGCAAACATTCACATACAAATGGGACAGCAGGTAAACAATAAGATCAATAGCTGCACAGATAAGCTTGATGATATCATGCAAAGGTAGAATAACTTTCAGTGGCCATATAGAAAAGGAAAGCTATGAATACAGTATTGAAGACTGGTGGTCAGATGCTACTGCTTAGAAACTCTGGAATCTAGGATTATGAAAGATGGTGGCCTGGAAGATGGAAATGTATTAAGAGAATGTGAATGGGCATATAAGTTGAGATGTTTTGAAATGCATACATAATAGTCTTTCTTTGAGGAAGTTGCAAGCTCGATTTCTGAATAGTTTGCAATTATTGTGGCATTTTTCTTGTGCTGGAAGGTTGTTACAGCTCTTTTGCCTCATTATGAAGCAGACTGTTCACTGCAGTGGAAGATACTCTTTATGTGCCTTGGACAAAACATAGTTGTGTACGTACAGGTCATAATAAATGGTTTCCCACTATACGTCTGCAGGTCAGGTGAGGTGCAGAAAGGATTAGTGACTGAGAGGCTTAAACTATAATGAGTACAAATAGTGATTTTCACATTATTTAACCAGTTATGATTTTTACAGAACTTCACATTGATGTTAGCAGTAGGAATATAGTTTCTTAAATATCTGTCTATCTATATGTATGCATGTGGATCTAGGACGTTTGATCAAATGATCAAACTTCCGAATCCATAACCACCGAACACAATTTAACGAAAGCGCTTTAACTGAAAAAGCACTTTCGTTAAAGCGTGTCAATAAAAAAAAAAAAAAAAACACTACGTTTACATGTGCCCCCTACACCCCCCCCTACATTAATATTCTCCCTCCGAGACTGAACTACAGTGGGGAAAAGGGAAGTTTCCCTTATCTGGACCATAGTACGGCCTCGGCAACAGGCATACTTACGTGAAAGTGCTTCTTCAGTGAAAAGCACTTTCCTGTAATATGCTCGCACTTAATAGATTTGGACGTTTGATCATTCGATCAAATGTCCTGGTTCCATGCATGTATGCATATATAACTAGATCAATAGGTAGCTAGATAATAAAAATATTAATCCACAAGGAAAACTGATACTTCATGAGTATTGAAGTTGCTGGCTAAGGCTCCTTAAAATCAGAAAAAAAGAACCACAAGCTATAGGCAACCTCATTTATGACTTCAGAGTAATCAAGCACTTATAACTTGTTTAGAAATTGATAATTCTATATTGAAAAATAAAATACATTAAATAGCTGAGCACATTTGAGCTTCATCAGATCTAACTCCATTTTATAAGACGTGCATTATTTATATGCCTTTATATGTCGTTTATTGTCAATTCACTTGAGCTGTAGTCATAAATGGATGCCACAGGCTATTTGACCAAGCTAAATTAGGATGGGTCTCAGCCATACCTTTAAACCTCTTAATGCAAGAAATTGAGACAAAGTCAAAAATAATGGGAGGACAAAGTCCCAAAATCTGAGACAAGATTATTATCATTCCTGCAAACTTAAAGAGTTGGTCAAGTAACAAGTTTACATTAGCATGCATTTTCTGAAGGGTACGGAGTCTGTAACTCAAATGCCTGTCATTATCTATTGACTTCAATCCTCAGTATTTTGACAGAAAACCATGTTTATGAGAAATAGATCAAAAATATAAACAATCTGTGAAAATCTGGCAGGTTGAATGGTATGGTCTCAGTCATCCCCTTCTGCATCTCTACTCCTATTGGTAGCTATAGGTTATAGCTTATGTGCAGCAGTCCCATCCTATGTAGTTATTGCCAAATCGATGCAGACATTTATCTCAACTAAGACTGGCTGCATTTCATGACTCCTTTTCCTGATTTTAAGGAGTTTCAGCCAGCAACCTCAATAATCAAAAAATACCAATTTTCCCTGTGGTTCAATGTTTAACTATTGTGCCTTACTATAAGGATCGACTACTATATACACATATAAAATAGCCATATACATATATATATATATATATATATATATATATATATATAAACGGGTCTACCTGATAACACCGACACTCCAAAACACCAACAATGAAATAACCGACATGAAAAAAATGAAAAAAAAACAAAGTTCAAAAACATGAAACTTCACATGTCTGACAAACCAAAATCCCGACAATCAACAAAACAAATACCTTTCCCGAAAAACATACACACAACACAAGCACACCAAAAACCTTACAAACCTACACTAAACCTTACATACACAACTATCTATGCACTTACCTTAACCCAAACCCTAACCTTAAGGTCCGTCACTATCGCACACTTACCTTACCCACACCCTAACCCTAACTCACTTAATCCACCCCTAACCCTCAAGTCCATCACTACCGCACACTTACCTTACCTGCACCCTAACCCTAACTCACTTAACCCGCCCCTAAACCTAAAATCCATCACTATCGCACACTTACCTGACCCGCACCCTACCCTAACGTCCATCACTATCACACACTTACCTTACCCACACCCTGACCCTAACGTCCATCCCTATTGCACACTTACCTTAACATGTCGGTGTTCTCAGCATCGGGATTCTCAACTGTTAGTCTTCTCCGTTGACGATCGTCGAGTGTCAGTGTTCTCATTGTCGGCGATCTGCGATTTCGGCGTTTTCAGGTAGACCCATATGTGTGTATTTATATATATATAAGAATTTTGTAAGAAAAAAGATTACTTATACCAATACTGCCCTCCTACTATTGTTGGAGTAAATGTGAGGTTTTACAAGCCAATGAGAGGACTGACCTTATACTGGATGTATTTATGTGCAGTTATGTTTTTTTTTTTTTTTTTTGATGTTCAGTTATCTAGTCCAAATCCTATTAAAGGGCAAAAATTTGAAACTGGGATGTGATGTCCAGTGGGATGACTAACATGACTGTCATTAAGAAGAGCAGAACTAGGAGTTTTATCCTGCGCTGTGAGCCAAAGATCAAATCCAGTCAAAGGACAAACATTTGAAACTGGGATGTGATGTCACATGTGATGACCGAAGTGACTGTCACTGAGATGAGCACAACTTGGAGTTTTATTCTGGGCTGTGAGCCAAAAGATCACAGACTTATTAATGATGAAGGATTATGCTAAATCTGTTAAACCAGAGAATAGTACTATGAAAATCATTTTCTAGTTGTTTGTTAATGGCAAATTCATCTGATGAAAACTGTAGATTATATTGGTGTTTGTTTACATGAGAATGTCGATGTTAAAATATTCTAGAAGAAGGGATTATGATAGCATCGAGTGTTGTATGTCATCTTTGTGGAAAGGAGCAGTTCTAGCATACATTATGGTTCACTGTATTCCACCTTCCATCATTAGACTAAAGAAAGAAAGAATGCAAATATTTATTTAAAAATGAAAATAGCTGTACAAAGTCTGTTATCAACAATGCAGTCTAACACACTGTCAGCACAAGATAAGCTGCAGTATCAAAGCTGCATTTTAAAGCAGAGTGAATCTAAGCTTCATTATAAAAGCTGAAATTCTTTGACTCGCATTCCCAGAATGTCAGTGCAGTTTACAATGTACCAAATATACACTAACACTGCTGTAACCATTCTGTCCCATGAACAAGCCCCCTTATTGCCCGCATGCTTCTCCTTGTAAAAACTCTGCATATTTTCAAGTGCTGTATGACTTGCCTTTACGCTATTTGTATATCTTCTGTCATTGTAATCATGGCCAGATCCAGCACTGAGTGACATAGACAGTTGCCTAGGATACTGTGCTGGTTGGGGGGCTCACCCATAACATTAAATTAAAAAAAGCAAAAGTTCTCCTACTTTATTCACCCTGCACATACTGTTGCTTTAAAAAAAAAAAAAGAAGAATTTTTCTGACTTCCGCATCCTGCTGCTTCCTGCTCTCAGCCAATGAGAAAGGAGCAAGCATGCACATAGAGTTGGTGCAAGATTTAAGCAGAATGAGCAGGCATATACACCAGCATCTTCACTATTTCATAAGCAGTATGTTTACACTGCAGATCAAGGGATAACAACAGAGGGTAAACAGTGTTTCCTAATGTACAGCAGGATTGCAGGACAGGCAGTGTTTCTTAATTTGCAGTAGAATGGACCGGGCAGAATAGACCAAAGGGCAAGCATTAATTACAGCAGCAGAATTGAGTGCCAGTATGAGCAGCAGAATACAAGTGTGTGTGTGTGTGTGTGTGTGTGTGTGTGTGTGTGTGTGTGTGTGTGTGTGTGTGTGTGTGTTTGTGCATGTTTGTTAAATCCCCTAGTTAGGGAGGGCAGTTTAGTTTAGTGACTTATTACGGCTCTCACACTGTACCTTAAATACAAGAAACCATAGCCTTAATCCCCTATACCAACTGCCATTATCTGTTTTCTTTGGTAAATCACTGAGGATTGCAGTCAATGTCAGTACTTAGAGTTTCATAGTTTTTATTTTTTTGTTTGTTTGTTTCATAATATACATGTTGATGCAAAACCTGTGTATTAACTTTTTAAGTGATTTGGTGTAGTCTGATCTTACCTATCTCCAGTTTTGCAGAACATCTCTGATTCTGCCTCACATTTATGCCCTGTTCTTGAACAAGTCACTTAACCAGAGAGTGCTTTAGGATAACCGGAGGCTCTGCAATGGTTCCCTGGACTGCAAGCCTAGTAACTGATATGCATGGTTTGAGGAGTTGGCATTATGCTTAAGATGCTCGCCTTACAGACAGACGTTACAGGGTTTGGGAAGTATGACAAGACTTATAACACCCCTGTGAGGTTGTTATCCTTGCATTTATCTATGAACTACAGTAGTTATGGTGTAAAAGAAGGAAACTGATTGTAGTAATCTGGACAATCATTTTATTTATTATTTTATTTATTTCCATTTGTTTAACAGGATAGTCTAACTGGGCTGACAGGCCCATTTTCAGTGGAGGCCCAGGGAGAAAACCCCACAATGTCTTTCACAGATTTTTCAAGAAATATAGACTACAGCAGTAAAATATTTCTACAATGAATACATACTGAGAAAATTACAAGAATTAGAAAACATACAGGAGAAGATTACAAAGGTAAATCTGGCATCACAGAACATTTCAGGAAGAATTACAAAGGTAAACAGTACAATACAAAGTTGTAACCTTCCTTGAAATTATATAATATCCGTAAAGTAGAAGAGAGGACATAGAGGTGGAAGGAGCATGATATTATGGTAGAAACTTCAACTGAATGGGTCAGTTAGTTAGGTGGGGGGGGGAGAAGAAGTGGGTAAGGGGGAGTAAAAAAAGAAATGGAGAGAGAAGGTTTTGAAATAGTACGCTGTATAGTCACAGGTTGCATTGGAAGTATGATGAAAGAGAGAAATTGTGTGGCTGTAGTAGTTGCTTTGGCAATAGCATGGTAAGTATAATGTGTTATGTTTACCTAGAGGTTGAGCAGGAGCATAACAAGTGATTGGTAATGTAGTGTTTTAACAGCTGCTTGAATTTGTGGACATTCAAGGTGTTGAGGATGTGTTGAGGAATAGAGTTCCAGGTTTGTTACACCTTGTTTGAGAAGAGGGAGTCACCTGAGTAGTTGTTGGATTTGGTGATCTTTAATAGAAATTTGTTGGAAGATCTAAGGAGTCTAGAATTGGTATCTTCTTGAACTAAGTCTTTGAGGGCGGGACCGTTTTCAAGTTGGAAGATGATGGAATGGGTGAGACTAAGGTGATTCAGGATTAGAAGATTGGGTAGTTCGATCCAGTTAAATTGGTGAAGGGCAGTGGAGTGATGTGATCTATGAGGTAGGTTTGTGGCAAACTTAGCAATCTTATTATAGCAGGACTCTAGTTTATTTAAGTGGGTTTTCCGTTGGTTGGTAAAAATGGTGATGGAGTATAGGAGGGTGGATAGGAGGTCTGTTCTGGCTGTGGCTAATCAAGAGTTGTTAGTGTGGTAGGGTTTGGCCCTGTAGAGTGAATCTAGTTTAATATGTACTTTTTTGATGGTTAGTGCTACATGCTTGTTGTTGATTGTGACTCCTAGAAGTTTTATTTGATCTACAGGTGCTATTTTGGTGTTGTTGGAGGAACAGATTATGGGGGGGGGGGGGTTGGCAGTTCTTGGGTTTGTGGTTGGAGAAAATCATCAATTTGGTTTTATTAAGGTTGAGTATTAATTGGTGGTCACAGAGATATTTGTCAGTATCTTGTTGAGATTTTTGTTTTTGTTCTTGGGGTTTTTGAAAGGTAGGGGTGGAGCAGATGAGGGAGGAATCGTCAACATATTGTATAACAGAGGTAAGTTGGGTGGCAGAGCTGAGGTTGTTGGTGAAAATGATGAAAAGCAGAGATCCAAGGATGGAGCTTTGGGGTACTCCAACAGAGGTGGGTAGGAGAGGGGAGAGATTGTTGTCCCATTTCACTGACTGTTGTCTATCAGAGAGATAGCTATGAGACCAGGAGAGAGAAGGATTGGAGAGGTTGTATGTAGCAAGTATGTTGAGTAGTTTTTGTGGGATACTGTGTCAAATGCTTTAGACATGTTGAGAAATATGGATGAGACAAGTTAGCCTTGATTTTTGAGGTGGTTTATGATATTAGTAAAACTTATTAGTGCCATAGAGGGACTATGCTTGGGTCTGAAACTGTGTTGGGAGTTGAATAAGAGGTCATGTTTGAGTAAGTAATCAAGAAGTTGTTTATGAATGCAATTTTCCAGAATTATGGATATTGGAGGGAGAATAGCAATGGGCATATAGTATGAGAAGTCTGTAGAAGGGATGCCTTTATGCCGGTCCGCTAATGATTGGCAGTAGATTTCTACGTGCAGAGTTGCCAGCTTTGACACACAACCTTCAACAAAGGTACGCCCATTCACGCATATTTCTACACAGAAGACGCTCTAGCTGAGAATCGAACAGGACAACATCTGAGAGGTAAAATAATGGATATTTTCCATACTTTGGGCACATATTGTTTGGAAATGGAGCAGTTGATTAGTATGGAGATGAGATAAGACATAGTTTCTGCTGACAGTTTTAGGAGTTCATTTGAGATTAGATCTGCATCTGGGGTTGAGGGTTTTAGTTTGAACAGGAGTTTTTTTTTTTTTTTGTGCTTGTGGGGATGAGGTGGACGGTGAAAGAGTTGTGATGTGGTCCAGGAGAGAATGGGGTATAAGCATGGTGCTGGTATTGTTGTTTAGCAGGGATGTTATGGATTTGATGAAATGCGTGTTGAATTGGGATGCAATGCTATCAGTTGTATTAGAGGTGAGGTAGTAGGGTGGTAGATTTCCCTGGATTAAGTACTTGATTAATAATTAACCAAATTTTGGGGGGGTTGTTTAGGTGTTTTTGCTGGGCTGTATGATAGAAGGGTTTGTTTTTTTTTATCATTTTGGATTTTTTTTTTTTTTGCTAGCTTTCTTAATTGCTGATATGAGTGAAGGTTTCCTTTGTTTTTATTACATTGGTATTTGGACCAGGCTCTATGCCTTTGTTTGAGTAGTAACTTGGTGTCTTTAGAAAGCCATGGTAATTGGTTTGATTTTATAAATATTTTCTTAGGGGATGCTATTTAATATGTTATGGGATGTATTTTTGAAGTATTGTACTGCAAGATCTAACTGCAGGTATTTTAAGAGGGACCAGTCACATTGTTGAAGAAGAGAATTGAATATAGTGGAGGAGAAGTTTTTTTGCTTTTTTTTATTGAGGACATGCCTGAGTATGATGTTATTTGGGGTAGATATCCATTGTCTAAGAAGGAAGGTTGGTGGGTTGTCACTTAGGCTGTCAGGAAGGCAGCCTGCTTTGTTAACAAGGTTAGGTTTGTTTGTCAGTATCCAGTCCAGGATTGAGTGTTGTTACTATGTTTGTTCATGTGGGTAGACTGGTGATTGTTTGGGTGAAAACATATAAGTTGATGAAGTTAGTTGGGTTATCTGAGGAGCAGGTAGGTCAGTCTAAGTTAAAGTCTCCTAGTATTATTGTTTCTTGCTTGAATGTTTCAGATGACCAGCAAAGAAGTTTTTTTATGTTGGATTGGTTAATACCTGGTGTGAATTATGTAGTGATGATAATTACAGATGTTTTCGGAATTTATCTGCAGTCTTGTTATTAGAAGTTCTGAGTCAGAAAGGTCAGGTGTTTGATGTTTAGTCAATTTAGGATTAGGGTATCTTTAAACATGATTGTGATTCTACCACCCCGTTTATTTATTCTATCAAGGCTAGCTATGTTGTAGCCTTCGGTTAGAATTTCTTTGCCTTTTATGTGGGGTTTTAGAAAGGTTTCTGTTATGACAACTATAGTGGGAGAGTAATAGACAAGGGTAGCATGGAAATCATGTACTTTATTTAGAATGCTTCTTGGACTGCACTTTTATATGTGAGCCTTGGTTTCCTTAATGTTGACAGTGTGTTTATTATTTAGATGTGAATAAACTGGACAGCATGAAGTATATGAGTTTAATGTTAACATTTTGACTATGAATACATTTTAATTTAGCTTGTGTTTTTTTCAGTTACATAGATGTGAAATGCACTGTATTTGGGCTACAAGAGTTTGTCTAACACTTGATAGCTAAGTATAGTTATGAACTGTTGAAGAGCTGCTATATACAGTATATGGTTTGATTCCTTCAGACTTCATTTGTCTTCTGTGACGCTGCTAAATTACTGCACAAGACAGCACACTTGGGCTGCTCCTGAAGCTATACATGCCCAGTGGTCTGACCCAGGCTGTTAACAAATGTGTTATACATTTCTTTTGAATTCCTCTACTCTTAAATAGAACTTGAATTTCTGTACCTTTCACATAGAACTTATCTGTATGTTATTCAATGTGAATCTCAGCACATCTCTTGTAGTCTAATGGGTTGCCAGGTGCATTTTCAGTACTTGTTAGTTACAAGGGAATCCAAGTTTCCTTTTGCCCATGCTAAATATGTTTTTAATGTGCAATCATTTTGTTCTGTTTTGTTTAGCAATTGGTCATCTGCATTTGTGCTATAAAATTTGAAATAAGTTTTAGATTTAAATCCACATCTCTGTAACCATTACAAAAGTTAAATAAGAAAATGATATGCACACTGTCAGTTTTGAACAGTTGTTTATGGTAATTTGAGGGAGAAAGCCAAATAATAGGACAATGGAATGGCTGCATGAGTAGGGGTCTGGTCCATTACCCTTCTTAGGGCTCCATTTGACCAGGAACTATCTCTGATTGTACTATTTGTTTGGAAAATTCAAATACTCTGTAATGGCCTATTGAACCAAGCTGCGACTGAAAAGGGGCTGTGGATCAGTCCAGCAATAGGTTTAAAAGTTAAATGAATCAAGGAAGAAAGAAGGAAAACAAGAAAGAAAGAAAGAAAGAAAGAAAGAAAGAAAGAAATGTAATCTAGGGGGAAGGTAGGAAGGAAGGGAGGAAGAAGGAGGAAATATACATGGGTAGGAGTGGAAGCCTTGTGGATGTATGCAATAAAAGAGCAATCTGACACACAAAATAAGGTTTTTAATCTGGTGACAGGATATGGAGGTAGTCAAAGACCATATTAACAGTGATTTCTGGCCTATACTTTCCAGGTGTACAATGAAAAATTCTGGAATTGTTAGGAAGAATGGAAATTAGCAATTTCATTAACGAAGTACTTGAGCCAAAAGTGAGGAAAAATATAAGCCATCTCTAAAAATGATCTTAGGGAGCATAAGTCAAACAATGACCATACTATAACTTAGCTAATAGCAAATTACAGGAGAAAAGGGATCCAAAGATCCAAACAAAATTAGAGATTAGGAATTTTAGTGGAGTGGATTTTGAAAAACTAGAAGAAAATGTGTGTGGTTTCATGCAACCTGAAACCATGGGAGCCTGATGTTTTACTGAGCTATGGTTGATCAAAACATCTTTATTCAAATGTGTTTGATAATAAATGCCTCTAATGAAGTTTTGTAAATAGGGAAGACCGACTGTATCTATGAATTGATGTGACTTTGGAGTAGTTACATATAATTATTGGGTAAGAGGGCAGAAGCAATGTCTTTAGCTATATGGTTTGGAGGTTTAGTTTATGTATTTGGTTGCATTTTTCTTGATGCACGTGTTGTGTTCTTTATTTTGTCCTATTGTAGATGTTGAATTTGGTTGATGAATTTGACATTCATGGTTACTTGGTCTCCTTTTTTAGAGTCCAGTTATATGAAAGCTTTTAATTTAATTACTATTTATACATTTCCCATGGTATAGACATGGCATCTGCAGAGATACACTGTTTTCACTTCTGCATACAGTTTCTTTGACCCAGGAATGCCAAGGTTTCATGCTACTTTGAAGCTCCTTACCATCTCTGTAATCCTACCAGTAAACGAGTAAACCCATTTGTCACATTATGACATAATAATTTTTGACAGCTGGTAAATACCTTTAAAATTCCATAGTTTGACAGTTCTTTTGAACACTGGCAAAAGTGTTGTCAGACTGCAAAGATATAAACCATCAGTTTCAGCCTTGTCAAGCAACATGCAGTTCAAAATCTTTCCCCCTTTAGTATTTCTTCTTCATTTCTATAAAGTCAAAGGAAAAATTACACAACTTCACTATGATCACTTCTCATATCGCAGTTCCAGTCAACAAATAACAGTTTACACTGCCAATAACATCAGCAGGATACCACACCCACCCTCAGGAAGCACCTTGCAGTTGTGCTGCTCAACTCCATCAGGAAAAATGTAAGAATTTCAGCTCACTCCAAGTATGCACACCATCATACTCCCTTGCCAACACCTCAGATGACAGAGCCTGTATCTGAACCCAGGTTACATGGGTTGTAGTCAAAGCTTTATCCCTCTTCAACATGGCACTAACATTTTTTTTTTGTGGGGTGGTAGATGACATTTAGGAAAACACAAAAATCTACATGTTTTACACCCCACACCCCCTGCTAATAATACCAACTCTGAGATCATACTACATTGAGGAAAATGGTAAATTTCCCGATCCTCACTGTACCGCAATCTCCATTCAAAAGCTTTGGGTTTTCAGAAATTCTAACATATTGTCTTGCCGATATGAATTTCAAGTTTCTGAAAACTCAATAAATTGACAGGATTTATATATATATGTATATATATATATATATATATATATATATATATATATATATATGTTTCCCTTCAAAATGTAGATTGCACATACTTGAATGTGCAGATCGTTAATAAATTTCCGTGAAATCTGTACTGGTGAAATTTCAGAATGCTGAAATAAAACTGAACAGTGACATTATCGGTATTTGAGATTTTCAGAAGTCGGAGTTTGGAGTTTGGGTAAGATGATTTGGTGATGTGTCATCAACATTTTGATGATAAACCATATATATGGGCATGAATGACTGAGCACTTACCCACTTCATCTTTCTAATAGAGATATAGGTGCCAGACCATCGATAAATTTACAACGCCCATCCACTGGTCTGAGTTGCATTTGAATAAGTGCAGAGAAGAACTCTGCTTTTCATTCCCATCTACAGACCCTGGAAACTACAGACACATAAGTCTCACCAGTCTTATATGTAAAGCCATGTAAAGAATTATCATGGAGAGTTATAGTAAATCTCCAGACACTGAACCCAACCCAATCTGGTTTGATCAAGGGCAGATCATGTCTATTCAACTTGGTGGACTTTTCTAAGAAGGTCACCAAAGCAATAGATGAGGACAAAATCATTCATGCTGCCTACCTTGACCTGGCCAAGGCATTTGACACGATACCCCACTTTGGCATTGTTGACAAACTCAGGAGGTTAGGTACAACCCATATGTCACCCAATGGATAGCCAACTGGCTCACAAACAGGGCACAGGAAGTTAGAATTAGGAAGTCTACCTCTACAAAGAGGCCAGTCCCAAGTGGAGTCCCTCAGGAATCAGTCCTTGACTTCTCAGAAGTCAAGGCCAATGTCAGGTGGTATCTGGATGACTAAATTTGCATATGATTGCAAATTAGGAGCTGTCATTGACTCTCACACTGACACAAATGTTCTCCAGGAGGGGCTCACACAGACAAACAACTGATGTTACAGCCATGGACTAAAACTAAATGCCAAGAAATGCATAATAGTATCCTTTGGGAAGTCATCCATCCCTGGTAACAATCATATTGACAGCACAGTCCTTAGAGTTGACCCAGTAGTCAGGGACATAGGAACACATAGATAGTAATCTAGCCTTTGACCGTCATGTGTCTACAGTGGTGAGGGAATCTTTCTATGTTGCACAACTTATAAACAAAGGTATGGCATCCAAGTCCAAGAAAACCATTGTTCCACTGTATTCAGCATTCATCAGACCTAGCATTGAGTACAATGCCCCATTTGGTATCTACCTAACCAGGCATATCCAACAATTGCAATGTCCACAGTAGTTTCTCACTAAAAGAATACAGGGTGTAAGTAAAATGTCCTATGCAGATGACCTCAAGGCCCTATCCCTGTATTCCTACGCCTACAGGCTTTTGAAGGGAGATCGATGCCTAGCATACAGGGCATTGTCAGACCCCTCTTTGATGGACTCCTACATATCCACAAAACAAACAGCACCAGAATTAGCCATTCTAAAGATTTAAACTTTGCATGTGATATAAATATGACCTGCTGGAGAGATAGGCATGTTTCCCAGAGACAACCCCATCTTTGGAACAGGCCCATTCATGTGAAGCAGAGTTTCTCCCTAACCCAATTCAAGTGCAACTTGGACAATTGGATAGGAAACCGGAAATTCATCCCTGGTTTGGCACCTATGCCTCTAATGGACACATGTAACCTGTAAATGGTTAATCTCCCAGGCCCATGCTTACACTTATCAAGGGTATCAAAATTTGTCAAAGATTTGGATGCATGGCTAGGCTTAAAAAGGCCCATGTGGTCATTAGCCTAGTAAACACCTATGAACCTATTGAACCTATTGGTGACAAACCTATTCCAGTGAAGGGGTAATATCTGAGACACATGCATGTGCCTCCAGCCTGTGTTGTTTATGTTGCAGATGAGGTTTAGGTCCCTAGATTGGGCATTTATGATGCCATTTGTTTTTCAGCAGTGCAAGGCATCTACCAGGGGTGGCTCAGAGGATGGTTTGTAAGCTAGACATAACTCGCCTCTCAGCAATCTGTAGAAGACCATGTATAAGGATAGGCATTTGATGCAGTCCACATAGGACATGTTGACTACACCATGTTTTCTCTTTTTGAGGAATGTTTCTGGACACTCTAATTGTTGCATATAGCTGGTAAAGTACATATCAAAGGGGCATTGTACTTAATGATTTTCTAATGAAGACTGAGTACAATGGAACAATGACATCTTTGGACCTGGATGCCATACCCTTGCTTATAAGTTCCTCAACATATAAATATTTCCTTGGTACAGTATACACATGATGGTCAAAAGCTATGTATACAAGCATTCCCAAATCCCTGACTAATGGCTCTACTCTAAAGGGTGTATTATCAATGCAGGGATTTCCAGGGGGTGGCCATATTTCATATACTCCTCACTGGACTATATGAAGAGAGAAATGACTGAGGTCTCAGATTATGTGTCTCAGGCAGGTATGTCCCTAGCCTTAAGGAGCAAGCAGTTATCCTGATACCAACCTATGAACCTATTTTACCTTTGCCTAGGATGATACCTCAATACAAACAAAACATGATTGACTTCAACAATTGGCTTAGTTTCTGGTGTCATTCAAAGGGGATCCAGTGCCTGTCAGCCTGGGATGACATGGTCGACATACCTTGATGTTTTGCCAGAGATGGTCCTCATCTGTCACCCTTGGAATTTTGGTTACTGGCTAAGAGTCTTGCCATCCCCATAGTGCCTTTTTTGGGCAATGTCACAAGAACAAAATTCCTGATGTAAATATATCCTCTAAAATCAACCTCACAGTTATGTTGCTAAATGGTAAGAGTCTAAACCAGAAACTGCACTCACTGGAAGCAGTCCTCACCCTGGAAAATGTAAACATTTGTGCAGTCACTGAGAAGTGGTTTACAGCTGCAGAGAGCACCCTTAACTCTACCAGGTTACATTTCCTTCCACGCACCCAGACCGCAAACTGAAGGTGTGAAAACTAAAGGAAGAGGTGTATTAATATTCATTAAAGATATAGACATCCCTAGATTGGTTAAACAGCACCCTTGAATTACTTCAGGTGGAACTGGCTGTAGGTTGAGTCAATCAAGATACAACCAAACACCCTGGTTCTGGGTGACTTTAATTACCCATTCATAGACTGGGTAAATTATAATGTGTTCTAATTCACTTGCGCAAAGGTTCCTAGACTTTAATCCCAATGCCCTACACCAGCTGGTTGACACAACCACAAGGGGCTCAAACATCCTGGACATGGTGCTTACCAACATGGCAGACTGCTGCTCCACCCCCAGTGTGTGGCCATCCCTGGTGAGCTCTGACCACAAATCAGAAAAAGAATCACAAAGAAGTAACTGTAACACAACCTCCCCCCTTAGCAACAACTAGACTAAAAAATTTCTCCAAGGCCAATTACAACTTCTTACGTAATGGCATAAATAGCTTGATAGCCCCTCCCCCCACTTATGGAACAGACGCCTATGCTGAGTTATACTCCAATGCTTTATACAAGCACCTGTACTATTGAATTGACTCTGTTGTGCCTGATAGAACCAAACTTGCCTGGTGAACAACTGCCATTAATAGGCTATATAATAGGAGAAAGAAATTGATGTCTAAAAACAGGAAGGAATGATCTCTAAACTGGAAACACTCCCTCTTCAACTTAAACAAGCAAATAACACTCCTAGTGAAGTCCTCCAAAGCTAACTAAGAATCCAAATTAGCTTCCTTAACTAAGGATAACCACAAGGCATTCTTTAGTTACATCCATATCCTCAAAGGTAAGGCCCAGATTTGTGCTGAATTTGTAGTTAATGATACTACAGATATAGAATCTGTGGATATAGCAAACCTGCTGGCTGACAGGCTCTGTGAAAACTTCACTCCCCTGTCCCTACTACATATACCCCAAAGCATCCAAAGCACCTGTCCCTGCCTAGTATCTTTGAGAAGAAGGTTTTAAATGCCCTCTACAAGGCCAAAAACACAGCCTTTATGGGACCAGACAACATCCCGGGCTGTGTTCTAAATGGGTTAAAACAGGAATTAGCATCACCAATAGGCCTGCTTTTTAGTCACAGCCTAAGCACTGGCTTCATCCCAGTGGAATGGAAAACAGCTACCATCATCCCTTTGCAGAAAGGGGGTGCATCCATAGACCCCAGGAACTATAGACCCATTAACCTGACCAACCTTACCTGCAAGGCCATGGAACAAATCATCATGGACCTTATTAACAAAGATATAGGAAATCTCCAATATGCTTGACCCTGCCCAGTTTGGCTTTATCAAGGGGAGATCATGCCTGTTAAATTTGGTGAACTTCTTCAAGACAGTCACCAAAGTCCTAGATGAGGGAAAATGTGTGCATACGGCCTACCTAGACTTAGCCAAGGCCTTTGACACAATCCCCCACTCAGGCATCATTGATAAATTCACCCAGCTGTGTATCAACCCATACATTGTCAGGTGGGTTGCAAAGTGTCTCACTGATAGAACTCATACAGTCAAAATAGAGGACTCCACCACCTCCAGCAGACGTGTAACCAGTGGTGTTCCACAGGGATTGGCTCTGGAACCCCTAATGTTTGGAGTCTACTTCTCCAAAGTACAGGTTAAAACTTAAGGGCTGTGACTGACAAAGTTTGCTGATGACTGCAAATTGGGAGTGATCATTGAAACCCCTAGCAAAGTCAACATCCTGCAAGAAGGTCTTACACAGACTAATGACTGGTGCCAAAGTCGTGGTCTTAAACTTAATGCAAAAAAATGCATTATCATCCTCTTCTGCAAAGATGATGTTCCTGCAAACTACCACATCAATAGCAATACCCTAAGGACACAGTTAGTGGTGAGAGATCTGGGCACACAGGTTGACAGCAACCATAACTTCGATCACCATGTCTCCACAGTGGTAAGAAGGGCATTTCATGTTGCTCATCTCATAAGTAAGGGCATTGTCTCCAGAAAAAAAGAGGTTATAACCCTCATCAGACCAATAATAGAGTACGATGCTCTGTTTGGTATATTCCTTTCCAAACACCTGCAGCAATTGGACAGACCACAAAGGTTCCTTATGCAGAAAATTCAGTCTTCAAAATCTGTCTTATGCAGACAGACTGAAATCATTGTCACTTCAGTCTGTGTCATACAGATTGCTCAGAGGCAACCCGTGCCTTGCATATAGAGCAATCTCTGACCCAGGTTTGATGGAAATGCTGCACATTCATAAGTGAAATGGCACATGGGTCAGTCAGTCAAAGGACCTTAACATGTTATGTAACATCAACAGAACTTGCTGGAGAGACAGATTTGTCTCATAGAGGTTGCCTCATCTTTGGAGCAAGCTTCCTATTCATGTTAAACAAAACCCCTCATTGAGCCTATTTAAGCATGATTTGGACGATTGGATGGCTAACTGGAAATTCATCCCAGGTGTTCCACCTGTGTCCCTCTTGGACAGGGGCAATAGGAGCTGATTTTAGTGTTTGCTTGAACCAGACACCCTTGGAAACATGAGTTGGACTTGGCTAGACTTGTATGGGCCCTTGGGCCATTAGCCTAGTAACCTCTTATGATCCTATGGTCCTGTGATCCTATGAAATATAGAAATCTGATATCTAAAAGAGAAGTTGAGATATGGGCTTTTATGAGTAGGTGCTAGATATATACATTTATAATTGTTCACTGCTGCAGTCTGACAGTCTGCATTATACCAGGTTTCTACTTTGATTGTTGGTTTGGATTTTGGTTCAGTATCCACAACATAGTAATGGTCTGAAATACTTATTTACTGAGACTCTCTTTACTTTTGACTGTCTTTATCCTCCTCATTATTACTTCTACCTTTCATCCTGTGTTTGACATAATAGTGGTTGGTCTATGCATTCCCAGTGCATATGAAATACTCTTCTGGGGCTTTTCTGTGGATAGCATTATATAAATCTCTCATAGTCCATTATAGAAAGCCAGTAGTCCCTGAATAATTACCAGCAGCTCATACAGAAAATGTCTCTTAACTGATTTCTTTTGACAGGCAGTTTCTCAGGGATTGAACCACCTCTGTCTGCCACTCTACCCTATCCCCAATTCTCACCTACCCCCTTTCTCTTTTTTTATTTGAACCTCAGTTCCACCCAAACCCAAGCAAGCAATCACTTCTATACCTCTGTGTAAAACGCAATTTATTTCTTCCCTCCCCTGTACTCACACACAGGGTCTCTATTCTCCCCTCCCATTTCAGAAACACATACCACTGACACTTCTACTAATGTTCTACACTACTCTACATAACAAATCTTTCTTTATCTCAGCTTGTCTGTCACCACCTCTACCTCCATCCAAACACACTTATACATATTTTTCTTAGACAAACTCCACATACAGCTCTGTCATACCACCCCTACAAAATTCTTCCCACCATTCCTTAACTCATTTCTAGTTCTAATCACCCTTGACATTTACTCTTTATTAAATACCTACTCCTTTTTATATATCTACTCTATCCTTTTATTCTCTGTTGCTAAGAAGCTCTACATAACATTTACTATCTTTCACACTCTACTATGTCACCTAAGAGACAGTTGTATGAAAGAGCAGTCACATCAAGAATCAGCTGACCAGCCAAAAGACATAATACTAAACAAGACTGAAATTTCCAAAGTTTACTTGCACCATACCTTTTCCAAGTCCCTACTAATGTGTACAATAAATGTAGAATTTTTGAATACCATCAGATCCATCCAAACCTAAAAGCAAAAATTAAAATTGCCTTTAAAAAAACCCTCTCTTACCTATACTCCCATAAAATATCTCACAGTAGAGAAATCTACTGAAATCCAGGACCTATTTATCACCATAACATGGCTAGCAAATCATCTCCCAGTGCAGTAATACAGCACCCCATTTCTAAACCCACAAAACAAAAACAAAAAAATAAACAAGTCTTGTTAAACAACTGTAGTATATGTAAAAAAATTATCAAAGATCTTCATGCATAGATAACCGGATCTATATTATAACATCAAAGTCTTACAACTTCAAATGTTATAATATCGAACCCAGTAGAGCGAAACACCAGAAAAACCGAACAGAATAGAGAATTTTTTCCCAGGGAAAAAATTTGCTGTTCCGACAAACATACACACAACACAAGCACACCAAAATAAATAATACACACACACACTTCACAAAACCCTACACTAAACCATACATACACCACTAGCTATCCACTTACCTTAACCCAACCATAACCCTAACCTTGCCCACTCACTAACCCTAACCCACCTACCCCACCCTAACCCTCATGTCCACACAATCGCACACTTACCTGACCTAACCCTAACTCACCTAACCCACGCACACTCCCCTTCGTTTGCACACTTACCTTAACTCGGTCTGTAACTTTCACTCCACAGTTGAGGAAATAGCAAAGCTGCAGAAACGGCCCACCGAATACTTTCCCTAGTAAATTATTTGGTGTTCTGCAGCTTCGCTATTTCCAGCATTCGCTCTACTGGGTTTGATATTATAACACTCGAAGTTGTAAGACTTCGATGTTATAATATAGACCCAGATAACCAATATACTATGGATATTCTAGCAATTACTGAAACCTGGCTAAAACCCCATATAAATGACACTTATAAATGACACTAAAAGACTTCCCTTTGGTATAACATCATAAAGAAAGACTGAACCCTAAAACAGCTGGGGGTAGAACTATCCTATATTCCAACTGATACAAAATAAATCCTTTCAGTTAAAGTACTCACACATTCCACAATATGGAAATACTCCTCTCGTGACTCAAATTTAATAATAAAAAAACAACTTTTTATCATTGCTCTCTGCAACCTCCACAAACAATACAAACATGTTGTAAGATATCCTACACTAGAAAGTCAATACTATTCCTTATAATAAAATTATATTGGGATACATAATTATTGACTGGCAAACATTACCACCAACTTTCCCCATTTCCAGTATTGCCCTATATGGCCTTACACATATCCTCACCTCTCCCACTAATACAAATACAACTTATGAGCTATTCCCTAGAATGGATAATGGTCTCTGGTTCTTACAAATGCACCACATCAAGAACCCTTGAAGACTCCCTTACTGACCAGCTTCCTACTTAAACTAATAAATTAATCACCCATCATTTTGAAACAACACATCTACAATTACACCCATAATCTCACGGATTTCAACCCATACACGTTCACATCATCAACTGCTCTAATCTTAAGTAACATTCCTCGCAATTAAGCAGTCATTATGTTCAATACAATATTCTTAAATATTCTAAATAACTTTGCACCTTAGAATAAAGAGAATTAAATCAAGCATACTCCCTGTCACTCGTCTAGTCAGGATAAAATAGATGAGTCTTTGTGGGTTCTGTTCAAGCAGCTTTATTATGTACAAGCACATCAGGATTGAGGCTTAATAACTTTAACTTAGCTAAACGTACAAACAAACTAGCTATTGCACTCATACTGCTCAATCTCTGGGTGCACTCACAAAATGGCACTAAAGCTAGCATGTGCTGGCTATTTATATGCACGTGCTGACCTTGAAACACTTCTTAAAGATACAATGTAGACAAACTATTCTAAATCCTCCATCTTTGAGAAATAAGTTATGCATTCAATACAAATAATTATTTGTCATGCAATTATATAGAACTAAATGCATATAATTATGTCCAGGTTCTTGTGCATTTCACACTAGGTCTGGAAATGTAACCAAATCACATGACATAGAAATTAGAATCAGGTCTAGCAACTGGGACTGTCTCTGCTGAATGTTCAACTTTAGGGACATCAGGGACATTATCAGGAATGGAAGTAAAAGTTAAGACATGTTCTGCAACAAGAACATTGTCTGGATTGCACTGAGATCTGGAGTCTGTATCACAGGAACAATGCTGTGATATCAATTCTGGTACAGGAAGAAGATGTCTGCGATTTCTCCTGTACTCCACACCCTCAAATTCTATGAAGTAGGATCTCGGCTTGGTACATATACCTGTTACTTGACCAATCTGGTTGAAACCTTTCACCGTTTGTATCGTCTCTCCTTCTTTTAATGGACGAGGAAATCTGCTCGATTTATCATAACTGGATTTTTGGAAAGAATGTTTTCTGAATAGCTGAGCTCTAATTGTCCTGTTGTTCCTCAACAAACTAGAAATAATAAGCAGTGTTGTTCTGGTTTGCCTGGATAGAAGCTTCTGAGCAGGTAAAGCAAGTATATCATCATGGGGTATGTTTCAGAGATTAAGTAAATTCAAAAAGACACCAGTATTATCACTCTTTGACCGTTCAAGTACTGCACGTTCAGCTAGTCCATTTCACTGTGGGTATTTTGGGACTACTAGTAACATGTACACAGTTCCATTCTTTAGCAAATTTCTGAAACAACTGACTGATAAATTGGGTACCATTGTCAGAAATAACTTTGTGTGGACTAACATGGACTGAGAAATGACATTTCAACTTGGTGATAACAGCAGTGGATGTTAGGTTAGGTAGCAAATCATTCTCAAACCAGTTCGAATAAGAGTCTGCCAACACTAAGTAATGCTGATTGTTCTACTCAAATATGTCAGTAGCTACTGTTGACCAAGGTAGTTCAGAAACATGACTTAGCTGAAGTGGTTCCTTTTGCAAATGCGGTTTAGTACTATTGCATACTGAACAAGAAGAAAGTACCTTATCAATGTCCTTGACTAGAAAAAGCCAAAATACTAGTTATCTCACCCTTCTTTAGGTAAACTCAGAACCTGGGTGACCACGATGCAAAATCTGGATATATTCATGTTGTAAGGATGCAGGGACAATAATTTTAGGACCTTTGAAAATAATGTCATCTTCCATCAACATGTCATCTCTGTAAGGAACATAAATTTGCACTTCAGGTGGTACACTAGATTACTTTGATGGCCATCCAACATTAATGTAGTTGTTGAGCTTTTGCAAAATTGGAACAGTCTTTGTATGATCTCTCAGTTCATCAAGTCTTGTGGTGGAAATATTATGTACTTCCATAATGTCAAAGTCAAAATTCTCTGCATGAAGATGTTCTGTTGTATTTATGGGTGATCTGGATAAGTTATCAGCCAGATAAAGAAAGTTTGCCTTTTGTATAGAGCATTTTGAAGCTGTACTTTTGCAATTTGAGTATCATTGTTTGTAATCTCACTGAAGCTGAATGCATAGGCTCCTTTAGAATAGTAACTAGAGGTTGGTGATCTGTTTCAATCTGAATAGCTCGGCCAGAGATATAATCATGAAAGTTTGAACATGCAGTTACTATTGCCAGAAGTTCTTTCTCAGTTTGAACATATTGCATTTCAGTTTTGGTAAGAGTTCTAGATGCATAGGCTACTGGTCTGCCTTCTTGAAGAATAACTGCACTAAGACCAAATTTTGGCACATCACAAGAAAGAGTTACTGGTTTATTGGCATCATAGTATCTTAATGTAGGTGGGGTGGCAATTTTCTGCTTAAGATCTTTAAACACTCTCTGGTGCTGTTCCAACCAAGACCATGTAACATTTTTGTGCATCAGCTCTCTCAAAGCTGCTGTCAACTCACTGAAGTCTGGTATAAACTTGCCTAAATAGTTGATCATACCAAGAAAATGTTGTAGAGCCCGAACATTATCTGGTGCTGGCATCTCAAGAATGGCTGCTTGCTTGGACAGGTCTGGTCTGAAGCCAGTGCTAGTAAATAAATGACTACATATGCAATGTCTGGTAGTCTGAATTTGCACTTCAGAGGATTAAGCTTTAAGTTCATATCACGTGCTCTGTCTAGAACTTTCTGAAGGTTTATGTCATGTTCTGCTTCAGCATTGCCTCCAACCAATAAATCATCCAGTATTATGGCACAAGGATAACCTGAAAAATTTTGCTCCATTGCACGCTGGAAGACTTCACTTCCAGAATTTATTCCAAATGGCATCCTGAGGAATCTATATCTGCCAAATGGGGTACTGAAATTACTCAGTAATGAGAATTTGTGATCAAGCATCATTTGTCAAAATGAACTTTTTGCATCTAAGACAGAAAAAAAATGGCATTTGGTATTAGGGCTGCAACTTTCTCAGCTGTATGCATTGTATGATGCAGTCTATTCGATGCTTTTTTCAAATCTCTTGGGTCAATACATATTCTGATTTCATCTGATCCTTTTTTGTGGGCTGCTACCTTAGATGACACCCATTCAGTTGATTCTGTAACAGGACAAATTACACCTTCCTGCACCATTTTATCCAACTGAGCTTTGACTTTATCCTGCATAGCTATTGGAACTTTTCTTGCTGGTCTGACTACTGGACTGACCTCTGCGTCTAACTTCATAGAATACACAACTGGAAGTTTGTTCAACTTGTCATCGAAAACATCAGCATACTTTGAGAAAATAGCTTCAGTAAAATTGGAACTAGGATATGTGCTTATATGATGAATGTCTTTGGTAAAAGAAAGCAAATTCATTCTTAAACTGTCTCTGAGACCCATTAATGACTGCACAGGTCTTCCGACTACATGGAATAAGAAGATGTAATAGTTCTGAGCCACATAACATGAAAGCACTACTAGCCTTTGGTTTGAATTTTTTCACCTCCATAAGCAACAAGTCTCACACAACTAGCCACATTGAGTTGTTCACAAGTTCTCACCTTAGCAAATGTGTCTGCTGACATAACATTATACTTTGAACCAGTGTCTACTTTAAGCTCGGTGGATTCACTATTGATCTGGACAGTACAAAACACTTCATTCTTTGCCAACAAATTAACTGCATCAACCTTTTCACCAATTACTGATACATCCATCTACATAAAACGTAGAACTGCAGCTCTCTATATGATCAACTTGCTTTTTTGGGTGACCCTTCTTTACAACTTTGTGAGGTTTCACACAACTAGCCACATTGAGCTGTTCATTAGTTCTCACTTTAGCAAATGTGTCTGCTGATATAACATTACACTTTGAACCAATGTCTGCTTTGAGTTCAGTGGATTTTCCATTAATCCAGACAGTACAAAATAATTCACTTCTTGTCAATAAATTTACTGCATCAACTCTTTCACCAAGCACTGATACACCATCTACATAGAAAACTGACTGCTTGGGCTCTACTTAATTAACATGCTTTTTTTTGTGCAACCTTTCTTTACAACTGTGTGAGGTTTACTTAATTTGCAACACTTTTGAAAATGGTTCTATTTTTTACACTTGTAGCATTGCTGACCAAATGTTAAGCATTCTTCTCTTTAAGACTTGATTGGCACCATAATTGTGACAGTTAATAATAAATCTGGATTTGGGTTTTGCTGACTGTCCCTTGTACTGCACTGCACATGTCCTTTTCTTAGAACTTGCTGGACAAAAACAGGGTTTCCCAGGTAAACCTGTAGGGGTGGCAGCTGCCATGTTCTTCAGTTTGCTTTTGCTTGCCATGTGATGGATGTTGTCTACATTTGGTCTGGAGCCTGCTGAAACCATGCTCTTATCACTTGCAAGCATACTTGTGTGCTTTTCTGTAACTTCGTGGATTTGACAAATCTCAATAGCTTTGCTCAGTGCTAAATCACTGTCACAAAGCAAAATCTTTCTCACTGCAGCACTATTAATACCACATACAAGCCTGTCCTTTATTAACTCATATTTTAAGTCACCAAATTGACACATTTTAGCTGTGTTTCTCAGACCAGTTATATAAGCTACAAAAGTTTCCCCAGGTTTTTGATCTCTTGTGTCAAACAAATGCTTCTTTAATGTACAACTCTGTCATTGTCCATGTTGGTGTGAATGACTTGAGACGTACCTCCCTGGACTACATGAAAAGAGACATGGGAGAGCTATTGGATTATGTGGCCCAGGCAGGTATGACCCTAGCCCTGCGTAGCATCCTGCCTTCACCCAGAATGATACCACAGTATAAAGACAAAATGATTGACTTCAACAATTGGCTATGCTTCTGGTGTCATTCAAAGGGGATTCAGTATCTGTCTGCCTGGGAAAACATGATCGACAAACCACAATGCTTTGCCAGAGATGGTCTGCACCTGTTCCCCTGGGATTCAGGTAATTGGCTAAGGTTCTTGCCACCCCTATAGTGCCTTTTTTAGGCAATGCTCAAAGGACAAAACCACCACAGTAACAGGTACAAGTATGCAAATTCTGAGGGTAATGCTAGTCAATGCTAGAAGTCTAAACCTCAAAATGCACTCTCTCCAGGCACTCCTAAAAATGGAGAACATCGATATCTGTGCAGTAACTGAGACCTGGTTCCAGGCTCCAGAGAGCACCCCTGCAATACCAGGCTACAACTCTCACCACACTTTTCGGCCACCAAACCAGGACCAAAACACCAAAGGTGGAGGAGTGTCCATATTCACCAAGGATATTCACACCTCCAGGCTAGTTGCCTAACACAATGCATCTGAAATTCTCCAGGTGCAACTTACACTAGTTAAGACTGCAATCCAAATTGTAGCTTGCTACAGATCCCCCACCATGCCCCAAGATTCTCACTACACCTTTCTAAACATACTGGAAAATATTAAGATACAACCAAACACCCTAATACTGGGGTGATTTCAACTACCCTGTCATTAACTGGGAAAACTACTCGTGTACCAACACCTTTGCCCAACGGTTCTTGGAATTCATAAATTCCAACGGCCTGGATCAACTAATCCATAGTCCCACCAGGGGCTCCAATATCCTGAACCTGGTCATTACCAACATAGGAAATCAATGCTCCACACCAGTGGTCACCCCCTTTTGGGTTAGATCTGACCAAAAGCTAATCACCTTTGACATCCACATCTCACCCCCACCCTCCCCCAGTAAGGAAACATCCGTAAAAAACTTCTCCATGGCCAGCTTCATGCTACTCAAGTCAGAAGTGACAAACTTCATGACACCCATGCAGATGGGAAATGAAAGTTCGACTGCCGACTCGTACACTAAAGCACTGTACGAGCACATCCACTCATGCATGAATAGTGCCATCCCAAATAGAACCAAGATGCTCTCCTCCAAAAAAAGGAAGCCAATCTGGTGGTCCTCTGTCATAAACAAACTATACAACAGAAGGAAGAAACTGTTGCATTAAACAGGAAAATCCCAGGATGCAAAAAACTCCCTTACCAGCCTAAGTAAGAAGCTGAGATCCCTCTTAAAATTTTCCAAAGCTAGTTACAAAAATAAAATTGCCAAAGATTCCAAAGACAACCACAAGGAATTCTATATTTCTATATGTCTGTCAAGAATCTAAATGGCAATGCTCAGAGCTGCTCTGAGCTACAACAGAATGGCATTAAATATACTGCTCCCAAGGACATTGCCAATATCCTGGCAGATCGATTCAGTGTCAACTTCACCCCTTCTCACCCCTTAAAGGGCCCATCTCAATACCAAAAGATTGCCAAATTCCAGTAATCATGGCCACACAGGTAAAAAACGAACTCTCCAAAGCTAAGAATACAGCATCCATGGGACCAGACGACAGCCCGGGCTGTGTACTACATGAACTACAAAATGAACTGGCACCTCACCTAAGTGTCATGTTTAATCATAGCCTCACCTCAGGCTTCATGCCCACTGAGTGGTGCACAGCTACAGTTATCCCACTCCACAAGGGGGGATCCACCTTTGGATCCCGGGAATTACCGCCCCATCAGTCTGGCAAGCCTGATCTGCAAGGCCATGTAACATATTTATCATGGAACTTATAAACAAAGACATTGGCAACCTTCAAACACTGGACTCCACCCAGTTTGGGTTCATGAAGGGCCGATCATGTCTCCTGAACCTGATTGAATTCTTTGAATCAGTCTCCAGAGCCATGGATGAGGATAAGGTGGTCCACACAGCCTATCTGGACCTCACCAAGGCCTTTGACACCATCCCCCACTCTGGAATCATAGATAAACTTGCTAAGCTGGGCATAAATCCCTACAACACTTGATGGTTTACCAACTGGCTTACTGACAGAACCCACACTGTAAAAGTAGCAGACTCCAAATACGACTCCAGACAAGTGACAAGTGGAGTACCTCAGGGTTCAGTCCTGGGACCACTCTTATTTGGCATCTACTTCTCTGAAGTACAGGCCAACACTAAGGGACTCTGACTAACAAAGTTCGTAGATGACTGCAAATTGGGAGCCATTACTGAATCCCCAGATGATGTGGATATTCTACAAAAGGGCCTTACAGAAACAGATGCTTGGTGCCAGAGCCATGGGATCAAGCTCAATGCCAAGAAGTGTATAGTTATCCCCTTTGAGAAAAAACATGTACCCATGAATTACCACATAGGTGGCAGTAAACTAAACACCGAAAGTGTGATAAGAGACTTAGGAACACATGTGGACAGTGGTCTCACCTTCGATTACCACATTGCCACAACAGTCAGGAAATCCTTCTATGTGGTACACCTTGTCACTAAAGGCTTTTCATCCAGAAAAAAGGAGGTCATTGTCCCACTGTACTCATCCCTCATTAGACCCATCATAAAATTTTTACTAAGCTTCCTAACTGCTGATTATCTTTGTTTATTTTTGCATTTAAGGTCATATGAGTAGCTTGTTCAAATTCAGGACCCTATAACGGCTTCATTTCATCTGTTCCTGTCACTGTTAATCTACATACAGTAGGTATTATGATGATCCCATCACACTAGATGTGGGTAATTTTACCTACCTCACTTTCCACTCTATGTTCATACTCTGTACATTGATCTTTACTAAAGTAAGCTGTACAATGTAAAGGTAAATGATTGAGAGGTAAATCCATTTGTATTTGGCACTTATTCAAAATATTTTGTACCGTTTCCCTTATTTATTTTTCTTCCATCTCATTTGTTTCACGTGCCCAGTATTGAGGAACATTTTGTATTGGATAAGTTTCTTTGGAGTCAAGGGCCCCTTCTTTTGCTAGCTGATCTACTATTTTATTAGCCTAACTGTGTACTTCATTTTTGGTGTGAGCTTTGACCTTATTATACCCACTGTAGAAGGATTGTCATCTTTATCAAACTCCAAATTTCTATCAACACTTCTTGATGAGTGATTGGTTTACCATCAGCTGTAATCAAACCTCTCCTTCCCCAAAGGAGAAGAGATGATGTTAAGACTCGGACTACATATTCACTGTCTGTATAAATGTTTACAGGTCTGGGCAATAACAAGGCTTGTTTAACTGCTTCTAGTTCAGCTCTTTGTGCTGAGAATCCCCCTGGGAGACTACCCTTCTTGTGTTCTTTGGTCTCTGCATTGTATATTGCCCATCCTGTCACAAAGCACCCCCTTTCAGAACTCCATAATTTGGATCCATCTGTATACAATTCTGATGCTCCTTCAATAATTTGGGTGCCCACACTTGTGTTCGTCTTCATTTTCCAAGTCAGGGCATTCATGAGATTCCCCTTGGTAATTAAACAGTTCTAGTAAAAATTTAATCCGAGGGATTTCTACTCGGATTCCTCCTGCCTGACTTGCAAGACTTGCAGTGATTCTCCCAAGTCGTGCATTATTCATGCCCTTTGGATTTCCTTCTAACATGTATTTCACTGGAGTATGCTTTGTCTGTAGCACAACTGGAGAGCCCTGAATCATATGGCATGTTACTTCAGTACACCATTCTGCTATGATGGCTTGCTTTTCACATTCTCTCATTCCTTTCTCAACTGGACTCATAGCTCAGGAATAATAACCCAAAACCAGATACTGAGATCCTCTTTTTTGTAACACTATGGCCATCATAGTTAGCCCATTGTGTCCAAACTGTATGATGAACTCGTTATCTCTTACTGGGACACCCAAAGCAGGTGCAGAAATGAGTTCTTCCTTGACCTTAGAGAAAGCTGCTAGTGACTCATCATTCCAACTGAGAGGGTCACCTCCCGTTTTGTTTCCTTTAAGCATATTAGTCAAGGGTTTTGCTTTTCCTGTATAATCTGGTATCCATTCCCTTGAGAATCCAAAGATTCCTAGGGCTTGCCTTAACCCTGTAACAGTAACTGGAATTGGTAACTGTCTCATTAGTTGCTTTTTGTCTTCGCTAATGCTTCTTTGTCCTGCTGATACCGTGACACCCAAAAAAGTAACAGAGTCTTTCATAAACTGACTCTTTTTAGGGTTCAGTTTTAATCCTGCTTGTCTTATTGCTTGGAAAATTTCTGTTAATGCATTTAAGTGCTGCTTTTCAGTTTCTGTTCCTACAAGTATGTCATCCACATATTGAATAAAAGGTTTACATTCTAGCAGTTTTAGTATTTCCTGCATTACATGATGAAAAACTGTTGGAGCATTATGAAACTCCTTAGTCATTCTTGTCCAAGTATATTGTTGGCCTTCTACATTAAAAACAAATTTCCATTGTGGGTCTTTATCTAGAGTAATACTCCAGAAACCATTACTCACATCTAATGTGGAGAAAATGTTCATTTTTTTCCTGAATCTGAGCAAAAAGATCAGGCATGCTTCCTACTATTGGCAAAGAACAAGGTATCACCTTATTAAGTTCTCTGTGATCAACAGTAAGATGATAACTTCCATCCGGCTTCTGTACAGGCCATTATGGACTGTTAGCTGGTAAATTAACTTTTCTCACTACCCCTTGAGCTTCTAAAGCTTTCACAGTATTTAGTATTGCCTGTTGTGCCTCTTTCTTTGCTGGATATTATTTTATAGGTTTCTTGGGACTGACTCTTACTTTAAGAATAAAGTCAGGGACTTGTCCACAATCATTCCTATGTTTGGCAAAAATATCCTGATAGCAATAAATTAGCTGAGCCAACTCCTGCTTTGGTGTTTTTAATAACTCAACTAAATCATACTGTCCTGGGTCTTTGACACTGTATTTGCATAATGCTTCAGAGATGACTAATACTTCATTTAATGGTCCCTTAATCAATTCTCTGTTACACAAATCTATAATGTAACCTCTTTGTTTTAAAATATAATTTCCAATGATATTTTGTAGATGAGGACCTGATACCCATGCGTGCTGGAAGGTGTCTTCCCTTATCTTTGTTTCTACAGGGAGACTTACTTGAGCTTCAGAGATTTTTCCTCCCAATCCTTGCAAATGTATAGATTTTGTTCCTGGGAATGCTCTTGTAGTAATACTAACTGCAGTTTCTGTATCTATTAAATACATATCTATGTGGTTTCTTACCCATATTTGAGCATGCGTCCTTAGTGTTCTTTTTCTTTAGTTTCATTATGTAAAGCTGTTAGTTCATCTGCTGTCTCTTTTACTTGTCTGTTTGATCCTTTTACACTTTCCTGTAAGTGAGAATATATATATATATATATATATATATATATATATATATATATATATATATATATATATATATATATATATACAGATTCACTTCATAACACTGAAAACTCAAAACACTGAAAATGAAAAAACTTTATAATATAGAAGACCAACACACTGAAACTTCAAAACATTGAAAACTCAAAACACTGAAACTCAAAACACTGAAAACACATATCATACATATACTGAGTTTAAACAACATAAATCATAGCAGTTTCCACCAAGTGTAAGCAGGGGGGCAAGCCCCCCTGCACTGCCCATGTGGGGGGATGCACCCCCCACACCCCCTGCTACTTAAATATATCAATTCCAAGATTGCACTTAGTGTAGTGAAGTGCAATCTTGGAGTTGATATATATAAGTAGCAGGGGGTATGGGGGATGCAGCCCCCCACATTGGGGGTGCAGGGGGGGCTTGTCCCCCTGCTTACACTTGGTGGAAAGTGCTATGATTTATGTTGTTTAAACTCATTATATGTATGATATGTGTTTTCAGTGTTTTGAGTTTCAGTGTTTTGAGTTTTCAAGATTTTGAAATTTCAGTGTTTTGGTTTCAGTGTTTTGAGTTTCAGTGTTTTAAGCTTTCAGTGTTATGAAGTGAATCCATAAAAAAAAAAAAAATATATATATATATATATATATATATATATATATATATATATATATATATATATATATATATATATATGTATATATATATTTTTTTTACAAAGCTTCTATAGTCCTGTGTTGTTTTAATGTACACAAAAACTGTTGTAAGAGAGCTGGCATTAATGTTTTCTTAACAAAATCTCTTTTATTTTGATTTGGTTTTCCCTACTCTGTAAACTAATAAATCAAAGAAGGCAGTTTAAAAATAGAACTTCTGTTTTTTGCCTTAACATTTGTTCCTTTTGACTGACCCATTAATGATTAATATCTAATAACAAAAAATGTGCATCCCCGTCTGTGAATTATCACCTGCACTATTTGCTTGGTTTATAACGTCTTCAAATCTGGGAAAGCTTTCTCTGAGGTATTTTTAGAATCTGACATCTCTCTTCCTTCAGAGAATGAAACTAACTGTCAATTTTTTCTTGGGACCTTTCCTCAGTAACACTTTCAAATTTCTCTTGAGACTTTTTTTCTTGATATGGTTTAGTAAATCTTAATAAATATCTGTTTCTAGATCTGGTTACAAGTACTTTTTCTGGTATAAAATCCTGGTTTAAATCTCTAATACTGTTACTTTTAAAATTCAGTTTCTCAGATCTAATAGTTTCTGGTTGCAGTAACATATGTGATGCCTTAGCCCTACCACATTTAAAAATCTTATTACCATGCAAATTCCTTTAACTGCATGCCTCATAAATTACAGATTACATATGTAACTATAGGAGAACAAAGCTTTAGTGCATTCTACAAACAACAGAAATACTAGAGTCTCACCCTATTTTGCCAGTGTGGAAATACCTCTGGGAAGTTAGCTGTGCAGCTTTTAATTCCACCTTCCTTTTTCTGCGGATGAGACTCCATGGAGGAGAACTGATCTAACCTTGAGGATTCTTGTTTTTCCTTCACTCCATGGAGGAAAACTGATTCAACCTTTAGGGTTCTTTGTTCTTCCTTCATCCGCTGACTTTTAAAAGCCAAGACCTTTCCGCAATATTTCAGCTTTACTTCAACTTTCCAACCTCTGCATTTTCTGCTTTGCTTCCTCCCGGGTTTCAGCACCAAAACTGTAAACGTATCTACAAGCACTGCACCTATGAGGAAAAAATACAGGCAATTAGAAGAGCAAGAAAAATAAATGATCAGCAAAGCAAGGCATCCCAGGGTCAGTGCAGTTTTTTTATTTCTTAACTAGCTAGTTTGGCTGATTACCTGACTGACAAATCATGTATCTGACTTGGTTTACTGACTGACTGACTGACTGACAACATACATCAGTGAGTACAGAACTTTTATACAGTTCTTGACAAATGCAGTCCTGCCTCTTTAGGTATACATTGTGTCCTAAGTTGGTCATGCAACTATTACAAGTTATTTTAAAAGTGCTGTTATAGCAGACATAGCAAACTATTTCTGTAGAATTGCTATACAACAAGTTTTCCTTTTTTGGTATACAAGTACAGATGAATCATTTCTTGCTTCAGCTCGCTTAGTCATCATATGCTCTTACCGCTTAATTGTCTTATCATAACATTTTTAATGAGAAAGAGTATTTATTATTGTTACAGCTGCAGTTTACATTATTGCTACTGTTGAATAATTCAGAATTAATGAAAATTTGCAACTTACAAAGTAGTACAATACAAAAGCTTAATAAAAACTTCATATAAAATCTGCAGCTTTGCAGTATGTATATGCAAGGCACAACATCTGCTTCTGTCTATAGATAATGGATGAAATAGAATAATATACATCTCCTGATTCTTTGATGTTTTTGGCATTTATGTACATTTTGCAAATCATGTATGTATTTTACATTATTTGCATTCTTTACACATATAGTTTAGGAATGTTTTAATAGAAATAGAAAAGTACTGATTAATACATGTTTTATACAACTTCTAATAGAAGAGCCATTCCTGCTTTTACAATACATCAGTATGTGACCCTTGTTTCAGGCTGCTGTGACTTTTCCATTCTATTTTTTCCTAACAATTAGCTGAGCTAACAATTCTAAAAAAAACATTGTGAAGTCTTATAGCTAGTTTGCATCTGTTGTCTGACATTTGATTATTAAAGGAATTATTTTCAAAAGAAATATTTATTTATATTAATAATTATGCCTTAATAAAGAGAGGAATTATTCATAAGCACTAACTTATCTTGGCTAATGCCCTTTTAGCCAGGCACTGCATTTCCATGCAGCTTTGTATTCATGCTTTCAGTCACTGCTGTTCACATAAAAGATTGTTCACACATGCTGCTCAGGGAAGATTTCCATAAGCTGGTGTCTCAACATTGCTTGAGATCCTAATGCTATAACACTATACATGTCAAGCAGAGTGCCTCCTTGGCCCTCTTCAAAAGAAACCTTGACAACTGGATGGGAGATAGGAAATTTACCCTGGGGATCACATCAGTCGCCCTACTAGATAGGGGACCAGGGAAGTAAATAATGTGGGAAGAAATAGCCAGAGAATTGTTATGGCTAGGCTTATATAGGCTCTAGGGCCGATAGCATAGTACCAACCTATGAACCTATAATATTTGTCTGGGGGTTACACATTTCCCTGAATTTGCACTTCAAACACTTGGGGTTTTCCCTTGTTTTAGCCTGTATAACAATATGATAGTTTTCACCTTCTCCCTGATATACTGCTGCTGTATAAACAAATGAATGCTCTCTTTCAATGGCCTCTGACCCAGCTAGGTTTAGCAAAATGAATGGCCTGATGTATGCATCTTTGTCAGAATAAGCTGCTTGTATATAAATATCATACTGTTGTGCAAATAATCTCCAGTTCTCTGCAATATTCTGATTAAACACCAACGGTGTGGGTTTTCAAAATCTATCTGCCATATTAACACATACCAGTGAAGGCTTTTGCAAGTATGCATGAACATACACACACATACATATGCCAGAAATTTATGCCAGTATTTGTAACTATGCCCAATAGCACAACAAGCCTCTGAATAACTGAACTCTGTGAAATAAGTCTCTTGGGCACTGTAATGCTCTTGAAATTATTGTGCTGTAAAAGTCACATATCATCATTGTAAGAAACATTTCAAAATAACTGCCCTATGTGAATAAATTATGCAGAAGAAGCTCAGAGTAAGAAACATTTCAAAGTAACTGCACTTTGTGAATAAACAGTAGACGGGAATGGCTGTACTTTGTTAAATAACTCTTTACAGTGGAAGAAACACTCTGCAATGGTGGCACTTTGTGAACAGACACACCCAGCACAAGAAACTTTTTGAAATGGCTGTATTTTGACTGCACTTTATGAAATAATTGCACTTTACACCAAAATAAACTCTTTGGAATAAATGCACAGTAAAAAGTGCACTCTGAAAGCGCTTTTACACACTTTGAGATACTTTGAATAACTATAGTTATGCCCTAAATACAATGCAAAGTATTAGTTATTCCAAAACACAGTACTTTGTCAAAAAACATGCAGTTGCCTTGCTTTATTTTGCTTAATGTGCCCTTTTTGCCCTTTGTTATATTCGTTTTTCTTGTTTAATCTTTTTCCATGCCCGTTATACTTTTCTTGTGCTCATTTTACTCTAAATATGCCTGTTTTGCTTTAAATATGTTTGTTTTGCAATTGCAAAGAAATTCTGAACCCCTTATGTGCTTTTCAGATAATCATTTTATCAAATATCTTAATTTTAAACATTACGTTTAATTAATAAACATTTTGTGCCTCTCACTTGTTTAATAATGCGGTTTGTGACATTATAATGCTCCATTTTATCATTTTTATAAAATAAATCATTCATGCAAGTTTTCATTACCTTTGTTTCATTTCTGGCCCTTTTTCATGCTTGTTTCTGCACATTGTAGCTCTGAAAAGCAGTCTGTGGAATGTCGGTTCTGACACCATGTCACTCTTCTATTCAGGATAAAATAGACCAGCCTTTTTGGGTTCTGTTCAAGTAGCTTTATTATGTACAAACATGTCAGGATTGATGCTTAATAACTTTAAGTTAGATAAACTTATAAACAAACTAGCTATTACACTCATACTTGCTCACTCTCTGGCTGCACTCACAAAATGGCACTGAAGCTAGAACATGTTGGCTATTTATATGCACGTGCCAACCTTGAAATGCTTCTTAAAGGTAAAACATACACGCACACTATTCTACACTCCCAGACTATCGAATATTACTAGAAATAAATATTATACAAAGCAGGGATAAAGCCTGGAAAATGATGAATGAACTGAACATCAAAACTTTGGCAAGAGTTTAGAAAGCTTCAAAACATTATTAAAAAAGGTAATCAGTGACAAAAAAAACAGCATTACAATAATCTGCAAACCTACCATAGACATAATCTCAAGCAAATTCTAATCCTTTTTCAAAGACTTCTTCCAGCCAGGGGCAAAAAAAATATCTGAACCATTCAGCATAGTTCTCCCCCTTGAAATTACTAGACAACTTAACATCTACTTTATAGACAGCATAGATGCCCTTATCAAAAACAACTCAAGAATCCATTATACCCCACCCAAAACCCTTCCCACTTCTACACTACCATTCTGCTTCAAAACTGTCCCTACTTTAAATATTAAACATTACTTCACAATCTCACACCATGGTCACTATCTGCTGATAACATCCCACTTGAATTTCTCAAGATTGCAGCCAGTGCTATAGCATACTCAGTATCACTCCTTGTAAACACTTCAAGAATGCTATGTTCCTTGCCTCTTGAAGAAGCCACATATAATCCAACTACATAAAGGGGGACCTTAACCGAAACATTCAAATTTGGACTCATCATCATCCTATCTCCCCTCTCAAAAATATTGGAAACAAATATCCACAAGCAACTTATTTAATACCTCCTTCAGTAACAGCTCTTGACACCTACACAGCATGGCTTCCATCCAGCAAATATTTCTATTGTTTCCCTCATTTTCTTCCTAAACACCATCAACAATGCTAAGGACAATGCTAAATTTGGATTCTCTTTATTCCTAAACCTATCTAGGTCCCTTGTCAGTGCATGAAACAGCAAACTCATATAGGAAATGTCTTCCTTTGGCCTCTCACACTGTACTCTCACCTGGTTCAGAATTACTTGTTTGATGTACAAAGATCTGTTAAAAAGCTCCACAATCTCTCCCATTTCCTGCCAGTTACTACATGTATAAACCAAGGCTTTATGCTTAGTACTCAGCTGTTTAATATATTCACTAACAATCCCTATACTTCTTTCCAACAAGACTATCTCATTTAGTATGCAGATGACTCTGCTATCATTTGTTGCTATGATAGCAACTCAGTGATACTCAGTATCACTCCTTGTAAACACTTCAAGAATGCTATGTTCCTTGCCTCTTGAAGAAGCCACATATAATCCAACTACATAAAGGGGGACCTTAACCGAAACATTCAAATTTGGACTCATCATCATCCTATCTCCCCTCTCAAAAATATTGGAAACAAATATCCACAAGCAACTTATTTAATACCTCCTTCAGTAACAGCTCTTGACACCTACACAGCATGGCTTCCATCCAGCAAATATTTCTATTGTTTCCCTCATTTTCTTCCTAAACACCATCAACAATGCTAAGGACAATGCTAAATTTGGATTCTCTTTATTCCTAAACCTATCTAGGTCCCTTGTCAGTGTATGAAACAGCAAACTCATATAGGAAATGTCTTCCTTTGGCCTCTCACACTGTACTCTCACCTGGTTCAGAATTACTTGTTTGATGTACAAAGATCTGTTAAAAAGCTCCACAATCTCTCCCATTTCCTGCCAGTTACTACATGTATAAACCAAGGCTTTATTCTTAGTACTCAGCTGTTTAATATATTCACTAACAATCCCTATACTTCTTTCCAACAAGACTATCTCATTTAGTATGCAGATGACTCTGCTATCATTTGTTGCTATGATAGCCCAAACCATCTTCGACACAAAACATGAGAAGCATGTAACTTCATTGAAAGCCAGCTCAAACATGGTCAAGTATTGTTCAACCCTAAAATAAAATAAACTATTCTTGTCATTGTTGCCTCACAGCAATAGGTTCTCTGGTTCAATCCTTGGCTGGGGTGCCTTCTGTGTGGAGTCTGCATGTCCTCTCTGTGGTCGTTTGGGTTTCCTCCAGGTGCTCCGGTTTCCTCCCACATCCCAAAGACATGCTGTAGGTAGATTGCATACTCTAAATTGGCCCTAGGTGTGAGTGTGTGCATGTGTGTGCCTTCTGTGGAAGGTTGGGCACCAGGCTAGCAACTCGACACTGTAAAACTCTACTGCCAATCATGAGCAGACAGGTGATCCGCTGTGGCAACCCCTAACCTGGAAAAGCCAAAAGAAGAAGAAGAAGGAGGAGAAGAAGAAGAAGAAGATTCTTGTTTTTTTCCTAACTCACATAGCTTTGACAAAAGTAACTTAAAAATCACCTCCCTAAACAATACTGACATTTAGACAGTGTCTTATAAATTGCTGGACTTGACCATAGATGGCAGCCTAAAATTTGACCTAGATATTCTAAATGCAGTTAGAAAACACAAAAAGTTAGGAATGCTCTACAGAGGAAAAAAAAACGTCCTCACTGCTAATTGTAAAGTAACACTAGCGAACACTTACCTAGCATTATAACTTTTACAGGGAGCATCCATCCTAAGAAGCCTCCAAACCTCTCTATAAAACTAAACTAGAGCAATGTTATAACAAGACTGCATGCTTTGCTGCAAACAAATCCATCAAACCCATTCAAAGATAGCACTATACCACACTAAAATAACTAAATTGGTTAGAACTACTTCACTACTTATGTGGGGGACTACACCCCCAGGCCCCCCAATGTGGAGGAGCTTTGCCCCTCACAACCCCCCAACTATATATACCAAATCTGGAATTGCACTACAGTGGAGAAGACGGCATGTTGAACAAGTGTTTACTTACCCTTGGAAAAATTCACCATTTAGGTATTCAAGGTTTTGCAATTTTCATCTCGCAAAAATGAGATTTGATTATATGGAATTTTGAGGTTTAGAACTAGATACACACACACACATATATATAAATATATATATATATATATATATATATATATATATATATATATATATATATTTGTATCAGCTTTTATCACTGCACTCTGTTATCTACAGATGTAATTCTTTCTGCACATTTAATTGGTATTGATATTGCCTGCATGAATGACATTATTTCAAACAACTGCGTGTTTAGTCTTAGAGAACCATACTAATTCAACCAAATAAAATTGATTGAAAATGTATACAAAAACAGGTCCTCACTGACCATTCCATTCAATGCTGACAAAATACTTTTCTTTACACTTTTTACAGTGCACATCTGAACATTTTTCATGATGATACTGTGTCTATATTCTAGTTCTGCTGTGGTCTATTACTGGAGACTATTGCATGTAGCAGGTAGATTTTTTTTTAACATTGTTATTATTATAACAAGTCAGTGGTATGTACATTCTTACGTCTGTCTAAGGAAATATATCTAAAAGTATTAATGAGATAAAAGACTTCAAAATAAATTCCATACATATGCGTGTGTAAGCTATTAAGTATTCTATTCTAAGCCTTTGGTTTCAGCTAGTGACCTGAAGCAAAACCATCTGGTCTATTATAAGCAACAGAATTTAATTAAGAAGATGCTGCAGTCTAGAGCCTAATTTGTCTTATTTTGATTAGGTGTATGTGTCCTGAATAGTTTAGCTAAATTTCAGTAAAATGCAAAGCTGATAGCAAAAAGTATGAGGTGCCTTTAAATGAGATTTAACATATGCTGTCTCATTACAATAGACTGTGACCATTTTATAGTATTTCAACGGGTCTATTTTCCATGAGTTTTAAAAGCTACTGCAATAGAAGTGAGCAGTCCATGATACTTACACTTTTCAAATCTTTTGAGTTTTGTCTTTTTCTCCAGGCAAAGTTTTTTTCCTAATTATTATTACTGTACTAAGCTATTTTAATGTTTTTTTGTGATGAGTGACAAGAAAACTGACACACTAATTAGTATTCATTAGTTATCAACTGGAAAATTAGAATAGAAAACTTATCTTCAAGGTCTGCAGTGTTAATTAGGCTCTTATTTCCCAGAAATGTTCATTTTAAAGCTTCATATCATGAAGTGGTGAGGCCCAGAGAATAATGACTTGAGATATTGTAATGGTACCTGAATGATCAGTGCATTTTAAAATTCAAATACATAATGAACCGCCTGTCACCAAAATGCAAAGCGTATTATTATTATTACTGAGAGTTACTTCATGAAGTTTAGTCAGGAGAAATATACTGAAAAGATTATTTTCACGACATCATTAACTCATTCTTCTACATGTAATTAAACACTTATGGCTACTTTATGACCATAAAGTGTCCATTTTCTTATCAAGAATACATTACAAAGTTACATGTACCAATCACACTGTCTGAATTATCAACAATCAACATCAGTAGAGTTAAAAACATGTTTAACTAATGAATCCAAGCACACATATTTTAAAATGCAAACTGTGTACTTAAAAGTATTTACAACCATTCTACGTAATAGAGACTCTGTGAACTTTTAACATATTTTAAAATGCATACATATCATATAGTTTTTAAATGTTACCCAAACTATTTTTGTACCGCTTGCATACCTGAATTGCTCTTCATTCACCTGCCTGTATGTAATATCTTAAGGAGTTTATACTCTGTAGAATTAGAGTCCATTTTGATTACGTATGCTGTGAAAACTGAATATGAATAATAAAGCAGAATCACTGCTGCTCAGAAATAATAAAATAACCATTTCAGGTGGGAGTCATTTATCTGAATTTTGCCAACAAGCTATGAAAGTCATCTGAAGAAGACATTCACTAAAAAAGAAGCTTGAACATTGGACATTGCTGTGTGCATCAACTATACAAGGACTGGGGGTTGGCATAATGTGTTTATCTTCCAAACACAAGGTACAATGTTTGATCCTCACCTTTGGTCCATTTTTAGTTATTGGCTTGGCATGTAATAGCCTACAGGCAGATTTGCCTAATATTTATCTATAAACAGCAAAAACAAGTAACACATAGTCACAAGTAAACCATGCTAAAATGTAAGGAAGTAAAAAGAAAGTTCACTACCATTTAGACTACTTCAGAAGATATGTTAGGATTTTTGCATAAGCGGGAAGTAACTGGTACATTGTGCAAACAGAACAGTCATTTTTTTTTTTTTTTTTTTGCAAATCCAGAAATTTTAGCAACATTTTGAAAATGTTACTTTCATGTTTCAAAGTCACCAAAGAAAATTTTAAAAGGAAACGTGTTTCTTCTCGATAATGAGAAATTAATTGCTGAAAAATAGCAATAGGCAGGGGTTGTTGGGTTTTGGGGTAAAGAATTTAATAAGATATTCATTATGTGATTTTTTGAGCAACATTTTGTGTAGTTGTCGTGAAGTGTTCAGTTTGTTATGAATCCTTATAAAGAGGCATTGCAGTTACAAGCATATAGGTTCATAGGTTCATAGGTTCATACTAGGCTATCTGCCCTAGGGCATTTATAAGCCTAGCCAGAATGTGTTTGGCTTTCGCCACCCATTTTAAATTTATTTTGCTATGCCCTTTTTCGAGGTTAGTATACTGTGCCTCTGTCTAACAGTGACACAGAAGTGATACCCGGGGTAAACCTACGATCTCCCATCCACTCATCAAGATTCCTCTTGAAGAGAGTCAATGAGGGACTCTGCCTAACCTGGACTGGGATTTTATTCCAGAGTGAAGGGAGCCTCTGGGTTATGAATCTGTCCCTCCAGCATGTCCTATTTATTTCAGTGCTGAGGTTCAAGTCTCTCGGCGTGTAGCTCGATGGGATTTGGATTTTCTGAGGTGCAGCATGTCCATTAATTCTGGGTTGGACATGGCTTTATATGTCAGGCACAGATCGCCTCTGAACAGGCGGTATGCCACTGAGTAGAGCTGGAGTTTCTTTAACCGGGCAGCATATGGCATCTGTTTGAGCCCTTTGATCCTCTTGGTGAGGTACTTTTGGGGTCTTTCCAGTTGCTGCAGGTGTCTGGTAAGGTACATCCCAAAAGGTGCATTGTACTCAATTATGGGCCTGATGAGGGATGAGTAAAGAGGCACGATGACCTCCCCTGATCTAGATGTGAATCCCTTCATGATTAGGTGGGCTATATAAAATGTTTTTCTAACCACTTTGGCCATGTGGTTGTCAAATGAGATATTGCTATCAACTTGGGTCCCCAGGTCCCTAATTACTTCTTCTGTACTTAATGGATTACCACCTATGTGGTAATTTTTGGGCACTTTGTTTTTGCCAAAGGGGATGACTATACACTTTTTGGCATTTAGCTTGAGGCCATGGCTCTAGCACCAGTTGTCTGTTTCTATGAGGCCCTTTTGGAGAATGCTTGTGTCAGCTGGAGGGTCGATTATGGTGCCCAGTTTGCAGTTATCTGCGAACTTGGTCAGCCACAGTCCTTCCATGTTGGCCTGTACCTCCGAGAAATATATACCGAACAAGAGAGGTCCCAGGACTGAGCCTTGTGGGACACCACTTGTAACTGGTTTGGAGTCTGACATGGCTCCAGCAATTCTAACCATGTGGGTTCTGTCCTTGAGCCAGTTTGCAATCCATCTAGTGACATAGGGGTTTATATTTAAGCTGGTGAGCTTATCTATAATGCCCGAGTGGGGTATTGTATCGAAGGCTTTAGCGAGGTCCAGGTAGGCTGTGTGGACCACCATCCCCTCGTCAATCGCCTTGGTGACTGTTTCAAAGAAATCGACCAGGTTTAAGAGGCAGGATCTGCCCTTAACAAAGCCAAACTGGGTAGGATCCAGTGTCTGTAGGTCCCCAATATCTTTATTTATGAGGTCCATGATGATCCTTTCCATAGCTTTGCAGACTAAGCTAGTCAGGCTTATGGGGCGATAGTTTCCAGGATCCGTTGAGGCACCACCTTTGTGGAGAGGGACCACTGTTGCTGTACGCCACTCTTTAGGCACATATCCTGTAGTAAGGCTGAGATTGAACAGTAGTTTTATGTCATTATCATTTATTGATTACAGCACTGCCTCAATCCCCTGTGGGAGCCAACAGTAAGCTATTGTGCTGGAAACTTGCAGTAGTGCTTGGTTTCATAATGTTAGTCCGGAACAAAACATATGCATGATAGCAGTCAACATGTATTAAGTATTTAATTTGTGTCTTTCGGCTTTTTCCCAGTTAGGGGTCACCACAGCGAAACTTCGGTCCGCTAATGATTGGCAGTAGATTTTTACATGCTGGCTTGCCGGGCCTAATGCACAACCTTCAACGAAGGAACGCCCATTCATGCATGTCGCCACACAGAAGACACTCTAACTGAGAATCGAACGGGCAACGTCTAAATGTGAGGCGACAACGCTACTGCAGCACCATATTAATTAATTAATTTATATATTCAGTTATTTCACTAATTATCAAGCTGGTTGCCTGAGGCAAATATTTTCTAAAATCTCAAACTAATAATACTTTTCTGACATGACTGATGAAAATGCACAAGCTAAGAATTCATCAGCAGATATATTTCATCACAAAAACCCATGATCAAGAATTTAAAAAAAAACATAATACATGGATTTAATATAGCTAATAAAAAAATAAAACTGAACATTTTTCTAGGGTGTAAACTCTCTACACCACTATGTACGGAACTTTTCTCTCCACACCTCCTTATTTATATAGTCTCCCAATATGTTCATACAAGCAAGGAGAAAGTGTGCTCATTCCTGGCTATTACTGATCCTGAATCTCACTAAAATGTTACTGAGCACAAACACAATATTGAAATATAGACCAACCAAAATTACAGTGTGCAAACAAAATCTAAGCCGGCATTCTGAATGTGTCAGCACAGTACAAGTAATTATAGCCCAAATAAGTGTAGAACACACTGTGAGATTCCTTAGCGCCATAGGTTTTGACACTGTGGTAACTCCGACTGGTTCAAAGATCAGTCTCTCATCAGTCTTTTCTACTGGCTGTGGCAATAGTATGAAAAACAGAGCAGTCTCACTGGCAATACTGCATGCAAATGTGCCATTTTGGGAAGTGGCTATGTAATCAATAATGTCTAACAGGGTGTGTGTTAATGTGTAATAAATGCCCGGCTAGGGGTGTTATGAGACCTGACGCCACAAAACTTCAGAGAACCACAAATATTATGAGGAACAGACAAACAATATGAGGTAAAAATCTGGACATTCTGTGAAAATTTGGACAGATAGGAGCTATGCACAAAATACCTCTCTCTCTCTCTCTCTCAATCCACACAGACAGTTTCCTCTCTTCCATACACACATTCACTCACACAAGATCACTGTCACTCTCTCTTGATCTCTCACACACACAGTCTCTTCTACTTTCATACATGCATTCACTTACACAAGATCGCTCTCTTTCTTTCTTTCTCACACACACACATGCACACACACACACACACACACACACACACACACACACACACACACACACACACACACACACACACACACACACTCTCTGTTCTACTTTCATACAAACATTCACTCACACAAGATCATTGTCACTCTCTCTTGATCTCTCACACGCAATCTCTTCTACGTTCATACATGCATTCACTCACAGAAGATCGCTCTCTCTTTCTTTCTCTCTCTACTGTCACACACACACACACACACACACACACACACACACACACACACACACACACACACACACACACACACACACACACACACACACACACACACTCTGTTCTACTTTCATACTCTTATTCACTCACACATGCAGACAGAAAGATAAACACACTCATACACATACATACACACATACACTTTTTTCTGTTTTATTTTTTACACTCGGTAAACAGCAAAAAGTGCTGCTTAGTGAGTGTAAAGTAATGGTGACCATTAGTTATTTTGTAGTCTGAGCTCCATGGAAGCTTGATATGCTGCTGTGAAGTGGCAGACATTTCTCAGCAGGCATTACTTCTACATTAATACCCTGATGAAGAACGTTCATTCTATTGTCAGGGTGCTGATGTACAGTTTGCCCATTCTCTTATGCAAATTAGTCTAAAATTTTGCTTGCAGCAGCTTAATGAGGTCCAGTGATTCAGAGACTTACTTTACGAGTTATTTTTTCAATAAGAAGAAAAAGGAAATATTTCTTTGACAGAAGTCATCCACTCACCCCAATGGGGTTGTGATAGCTCATACCACAACTACAGGTTGGTGTTTCTGAGCCGAGTATATGTGTGGGTGCATGTGTGTGCATGCGTGTGTGTGTGTCTGTGCGTGTAAGTGTGTGCGTGTGTTTAAGGGCATGATTCTGGATGCATGAATGTGTGTGTGTGTGTGTGTGTGCGTGTGTGTGTGTGTGTGTGTGTGTGTGTGTGTGTGTGTGTGTGTGTATATATAAGAGCATGATTCTGGATGCATGAATATGTGCGTGTATGTGTGTCTGTAAGGGCATGATTCTGGATGCATAAATATGTACTTTTGTGTGTTTATATGTGTGAGCTCGAACATGCGTATGCATTTGTGCATATTGAGGGGTATCTGTGTTACCATGCTGCATGGGCTGTTTGGGAGAACTCTGTTATAGTCAGGTGTGTGTCAGTGAGTAGTATCTGATTCAGAGAGAAAGCTTTACCTTATTTCTGAATTTGAAATTTTCACTCTTTTTCTAATTGACCGACCTGGGTTAGCTTATTAGCACTGGTGTTAAGAATCTGTCTGACTCAAAATGATAGTATTTTACATTTTCTTTTAGGTTTATTGTGATGTCATTAGCACAACTAGGGAAAGAGATAATAAGAGTTAATTTCAAAGTCCTTAATGTTTCTCCTATCCCTTTCTGGATCAAGATGGCTGTTTTAAGCAACTATTCCAGATAAAGTAGCATGAAGTCACTTCCTGTGAATTTCTTAAGTAAACTCTGTTAGGAAATTAAACTGTTATATATTTAAAATAACCTAAGTCAACTATTTATCCTTCTCTGATGCTCTTCCAGTTTAACACATATCTGCATGACCTCTAATAAAAATATACTTGTTTGAACAAAAAAAAAAAACTTTGTGTTATATATTTAAGCAATAACCCACGCCTGGGTGTGGGTAATGCTGGATTTACCCATGGTTGGTGTGGTTTGGTCATGAGGGCGAAGCCCGGGTGGCCAAACAAAGACAACCATAGGTAAATCCAGCATTACCAACACCCAGAAGTGGGTTATTGCTATTATACAATGACATTATTTAAAAAAAAAAATACTTGCTTATCTTAAATAATGGCATTGTATAATGCCTGTGTGCTGCCCTTCCGCAGCTGTCCGGTATTCTGCAGCAGTTCTGATGCACTGTGCATGCATATGCTTACGCAGTACATCAGAGCTGTGTGTGGAAGCAACACAGAAAGGGAAGATCTCTGTTGCTTTTTTTAAGATATCTGTATATTAAACCCATTTAACATAGTGAGATTAGAGTAATGGTGCTCTTCCATTCTCCGTTGCTGTGTACACACACACACACACACACACACACACACACACACACACACACACAAAAAAAAAGGACTTATACTAATGGAAAAAGTCCGGGCGACTGGACCTTTTTCCATTAGTATAAATCTGATTTACAACAGGCACGCTGACCAATCAGCATGCACGTTTTGGAATATTAATGGGGGTTATTGTATAATTAACAGTTTCCCATGAAGTCTTCAGTGTTTTGCTAGTAACTGTCATTTTCAAAATGCAAGTTAAAATAAAAAAAATAAAATATATATATGTATATATATATATATAGCTTTCTTGAGTGTCCTACTTTGCTTATTATACATCAGAATAACCACTCAAATTTCTTTTGAAATACTAAGATATTTCAAAACTACATCATGTTAGGCATGTCCTGTCATTTACCCAAAAAAAAGAATCATAAGTTTAGTGACACATAAAACCTTTCAATATTTCAGGAACAGCCACCAGATTTGTTTACCATATTAGTCAGTCATTCACTACATCTGCAAAGTAAATTGCACTATTCTTTTATTGCTTCTTACTGCTCAAGTCCAACGTCATAATGTTCCCTTTACATTTCAGCCATTATCCCCCTCTGGTGTTTTAACATGCCTATAGTCTAGCTCTGACACGTCCTCCTTATATAAGCACTCCTGTCTCTTTTGGGACAGGCTTTAAATAATTTTGTATCAGTCTCATGCCTAATCCATAACCCCCTTCTGGGCTGCAACATAAGCACTGAGATAAAATCTCTTCTGTTGGTGAGGCCTTAATGCCTGAATCAGTTTTATGCCTGACCTTGACAGCCAATAAGTCCCCATTAGACCTTTTTTTGTGAGACTGATTTCATGTACAAACCTTTTACCACATGTTACATGCCCTTCTAATTTGGGAGCATCAATGGCTTGCCAAAATTCTTACTCCTGAATTGTTGCTTTTCACCCCTCCACCCACTTTTTCTTTTCATAGGATCATAGTAGATTACTAGGCTAATGGCTCTGGGGCCCTTACAAGCCTAGCCAAAAGATTATCCCCAAAAGAGAAACTTCAATCAGCACCTGTCAACCCTGTAAATGAGGGACACAGGTGGAACCCCTGGAACAAATCTCTGGTTGTACATACACTCATCAAGGTTGCACATGAAGAGGGGAGTCTATTCCAGAGATGGGGTAGACTTTGGGAGACAAACCTGTTTCTCCAGCAAGTATTGTTAATGTCACATATTCGATTTAAGCCTTTCGATCCGGTGCTATGTGAAGAGTTAGACTTACGGATATGGAGCATCTCTAGTAGAGCAGGGTCTGAGATTGCCTTGTAGGTGAGACACAGATCACCTCTGAGCAATCTGTATGGCACAGAGTAGAGTAATAGTGATATGAGCCTGTCCTCATAGGACAGGTGTTGGAGGCCATGGATTCTCTTTGTGAGATATTTCTATGGCCTTTCCAGTTGGTGCAGGTGTTTGAAGAGGTACATACCAAACAGGGCATTGTACTCAATTATTGGCCTAATGAGGGAGGAGTACAGAGAAGTAATACCTTTTTTTTCTGGATGCAATTCCCTTTACTTATGAGATGAACCAAGTAAAAAGCTTTTCTAACCACTGTCGCTACATGATGGTCAAATTATTTTCATTTCTTTATCACAGCCGTCTTTTTTCTTTTCTTCAGATTCACCTTTCTAATAGCTTAGTCTGACTGATGCTGGAGGAGGGTGTGTATCACTGTAGTTACTCCAAATGGTTTTAAAATAAAAAACAAATGCTTGTCCTGCAGCTACCTTTCAACATGGCACGATTTATCTTGTGATATCATGTACTTCCTTTCCTTTAGCTAGTCATAAATCTTGATCCTTTCTGATGGTTATATTTTAAATACTAGATTTCTGGGCCAAGGGAAGGTATAATTCAGTTTTCTCTTCTTTTTCTCTTAATACCTCTTAATTTTCCTGGCTTTGTCTTCATACGTCTTCCTTTCCTGCAGCTAACCAATGTGCCTGCCTGTTCCTAATATGAAATAAGGAAAGAATGGCAGAAACAGATGCTTATTGCAGTATCTCTTTCTTTGATGATAACACCCCCCCCACACACACACACACACTGATTGCATTTATTACACAACATTATGAAATTTGATAGCAACTTTCCTGAAACCTCCTAAAGATCCTAAATGTCTTCTAACTCCTTCTCTGCTTCTATACCATATCCTTATGTTACTGCTCAGTCTGTAATGCCGTTCATCTTCTTAACTGTCTCACTGTCTTTCTGTATCACTAACTCTTTGGCTGTTATTTTCCTAACTTAAACCAACATTTTATTTTTCATGTACTATAACAGCCAATGTCATACATTGCACTACCTACATACTATTTGTATACACTTTATCTACTCACAGAGTATATATATGTAGTCAGAATGACTAAAATTATCTATAAAGATATAACTCTATAAGATGTGTAGTATATCTTGTAACCTAGTTTACATTCAATCAACTTATTTTTGTATAGTCACTTGTATTGTTTGTGACCTATACTGTATTTGTATTTTACTGTATGTGGAGCTTTTCTCCCCAGGCCTCCACTGAAAATGGGTTCTGTAGAACTAGTTGGACCACCCTGGTAAACAAATGTCAAATAATAAATAGAAATAAATAAATAAAACATGGAACTTGTGTTTTCAGGAATAGCCACTGGATTATACATGTCAGGCAGGCAGGTATGTAATCCCTTATAATTTTATTTCTTTATCCATTTATTATTTTCTAGTCAACCTGTCCAAATCCACAAAATCTGCCCTTTGCAGTTTAGCTGGTTCTCTCCATGCTCCTTAAACATACCTGTCATCAGGCTGTGAAAGATCCTTCATAAATATATATGTCTTCTTTTGATCAGGCTTTAAACGTTTGGACATGTCCTGTGTTTGGTCCAGGTCTGCTAGACTTAATCCCCTCAACTTTCATCTAACATTAAATACAAAGTCCATATCTTGCTTTTGGCTTGTCCTTAATGTTTAGATCAGTCCCATGTCTGATCCCAGCCTGCCAAAAAAAAAAAAAAAAACCTGCACTTGGCTCCTATTTGTGAGATTGGTTTAATGCTCAAGCTGTTTGCCAGGAGGCAGCTCAAAAGTTTCTTTATCTTGGTCTGCATATTTCTGAAGTGCCATTTTGTTATTTTTTTTACTGCCATCACTCAATAGGTGGCTTGGCATACTCTGTGCCCCCCACTTCTTTCATATTCCCAGTTTTGCCTTTTCTATATGTATTTTACCAATTAGAACCTTGTCAGTACAGGTCCTTTATTGAATATATCCCTTTCTATATCACTAAGTGATACCATCAAACTGCAACACATTGTCTCCTTGCCTATTAATCTTTAATGGCAGGTTATTGTCACACCATACATTGTTAGCATACTACAGTTTTTAGTAATGACTGTCCAAGTTGTTCCCATTGGGTTTGCTCACCCTTCGTTTTATCCTTATAAGATTACAGTAGGGCTATAGTGTTTCATTTTGAAATCTTATAACTAAAAAGGACTTCCTTTGTAACACTATATTGTACAGCTTTAATATTCTCTGTTTCAGCAGCCCCAGATGAATAACCTAGACATTAGGAACTCTATGTTGTTTTTCCCAGATGAAGATTAGTGACATCAGCTGGTTTCATGGCATGCCTCTGTCATCTTTCCAAGTAACCTTCATTCAGGATTGGTCAAGGCCTAAAGGCATATATCATTGTAGGCTTCTGTTTACAATAGTATATTAATTATGCACAATATGAGTGCTAAAAGTGTCATGCTGAAGACTTAACCAACAAATTGTCTTAAACCCAGCTAAAATGCTTACCAACATGTCTTCTGTGATATTATCCTTTTACCTCGCCTTATTCTTTACACGTGCAATTTCCCTACCAAGAAGCTTTATATACTGCCCAGTTTTCTTTTCATTTTCTAGTTTTGTGGTATCACTGGAGCCAGCTTCCTTTAAACTGAGACATTTTCTGGCTAACAGGCTTGCCATGGTGCTGACCATTACATTTGTATTTCATTGTGGTAACACAAATCCAATAATTTGTTGTGGAGGGTTACCTCTTTGCTGTGTCCTTTATAACCTTAAGATTGTTCTTAAATGCTGTTACATGTGCCCTTTATGTCTTGACTACTCATGACTAGCAAATAAGCCGATTAACCTGATGTATCCAGTTTTCTATATATTTGGAGGAATCACTCTTCCCTTCTTCTGATCAGCTACTTCCAAGTTTCAAAACTTGTGAAACTGAAGTTATTGAAAAAACAAGCAGTTTCATTAGCAACACTATTTTCATGCCCCCCCCCAGCAATGTTATTCTGCAATGGTCTGAGTACCAGCTGCCTTGCTAAGTGCCCTACTCCGTTCCCTCTAGATTTTCCCCTAGTTAAGTAACCACAGCTACTGATTTATTGTCAATCATAAATTTCAACTGTGTATTAGCCATATCATTTTCCCATAAAATTATTAAAGCCTAGTCAGTAACTAAAGAGATTTTTAAAGTAGAGCAGCTGCCTCCATTCTTCTGCCTAACTGGATGGAAAAGGCAAACTAGCAACCCTTAAAACAACTTCCTACATCACTTTCCAAGCTGCATCTATATACAGCTGAAGGTTTTGACTATCTAGCCATTTAGAATACCAGACAGACAATACCATTAGAGTTACTCAGACATTTTTGTCTGGCTTTCAGAGTTTCCTTCATTTCTTTGCTGATGAATACCCATGTTTTGCTTCCAACCATTGTATCACACAGTTTTTTGTGAATGGCCTTCCTAAGTGCATTGCTCTGCATGCAAAGAAATATTGTCCTAATCAACAGTGATACTCTACAGATCTTAATTATTCCTGTCTGGAATTATATCTACTAGTTGTAAGCTCAAAGCCCTTTGCATGCACAAACATACCTCTCAACCTCTTAGAGCAAGAAATCTGGACAAAGTCATAAATAATGGGGAGAACAAAGGCCAAAAAATAGGGACAGTTTTTAAACATTGCTCTTTTAAACATAGAAAGTTGGTAGACTAATGGGTTTTTATGTTAGCATGCATTTTCTAAAGGGTATGAAGTCTGAAACTCAAATGCCTCTTATTATTTTTTGACTTCAGTTCTCAATGTTTTGCCAGTGATTTTCCACAAAACAAACATTTTATATGGAACAGACCAAAAATATGAGACAAAAATCTGGACATTCTGCACAAATCTCTACAGTTGAGAGGTCTGTAATCCACTCCCCCCCCCCTTTTATAAGGTGCTTGGTGTACCCTAAGAAATCTAGCAATATAATTGCCACCACAGTTTTATCTTGACTAAATGCACAAACTTTCATTCTCAAAATAACACTTCATCAGTTTGTAAAAAACTGGTTAAAGGGTAGAAGAATATATTTAAATACCAGTCAGATGACAGGAGCAAGACAACAGAAAATGTCACATAATTAATATTAAAAAAAGCAAGGTAGTTATTTTACATTCATTTGTTTAAGTTTTAGAATTGTTTTGATGTTTTAACAGTACTGTTAAAATTTCTGGAAGCTTGTCATTCTGAGGTACCATGATCCAATAATATTTTCAATAATCAGTTTGAGTTACAATATCTGCACCTCTTCAACCATCACTCTCTCAGTAACTCTAAATATAAAATCATATGGTGCACCATTATTGCACATGTTTTGCTAATAAATTACTTAGAACTTGACATCATCCCCTGGATTCTCAAAAGCTTGCACGGAGTGCAAAATCGGTGCAGGAGCTCAAGCAGGCAATATGTCTGCCGTGTGATCCAGGAACAGCCTGCAGGGGTACGCATGAGCACTCCTGCACTAATCCTGCATGAACTAAGCCCTGGTATGCAAATCACCCCATTTGCAGGAGAAATCTATGCAAATTAGGTGACTTTGCAATCCAGGAAGCTTGCAACAGTCCGTGCAAGATTAGTGCTATCTGCAGAAATGTACTCGGTTAGTAACCGAGAACATTTCTGCAAATTCCAAAATGGAGCTGTGACAGCCCCAAATAAAGGTGGCATATCATGTTGTAAGCATGCCAATGGCCAAGTATAAGGCCACTGGCAAGGCAAACAAAAAAAAAAAAAAATACAAAAATCAACTTACATTTTTTAGCCAATCTCGGCTGTTTAAATGTAGGGCAGCGGCACGCAAACGGGATTGGGGGAAAATAATAAAATAAACCTAAAATAAGCAGTCTAACTAAAAATCACTATTCTGCCATGCAAGTCAATGGCAGGCAGAAGACAACTTGGCCAGTGAGTAGTGGTTGCTAAGGGGGGAGGCTCAGTGTGAGACATGTAACTATGCATTAGCAGACAATCCTATGCAAATGAGGGGAAGGATAGTGAATCCCGGTTTTTCCCAGCATGTGAGACAGGTCCCAAATGTGTAAGAGTAGGAATAGCTTGGTGCAAGCCTAGGAGTTAGGTGACATTATGGGTGTGTGTGTCAGGCATACTGTAAGCGGATTGGAGCCCTGTGGCTCGGGTTTGCTCCTAGCTTAGCTATGCTAAGCTAGGGGGTGTGTCTAAACCTGCTTAGCACTCTTTACAAAGCATAAGCGGGTGTGCGCGCTGTGCACTGGGTTTTACTGGAAAAAAAAAAGAAGTTAAACCAGAAAATAGCAGCAGTGTGAACATTTGAGCACTCTGTTTGTGTGGCGTGCCCCCGGGCTTAAACAGGAAGGCAATGGGAAGGGAAAACATAAGTGGGAAGTGAATCAAGGAGAACTAGCTTAGCTGACAGGTGAAATGTATCAGAATCAGCCAATTACACAGGCAGCAGACCAGCCCAGCCCAGAACACTACTATAAACTAAGCAAACACCTTCCCATCTGTTTTTTTCCCACAATCTACACCACCGGTGTAAACAAGCGAGGGACTTTTAGCACTCACAACAGCAAAATGATAGGGGCTGCAATAGCTATCATACAACAACTTGTGGAAGAGGCTAAGGGTGGTGAGGATGTGAATGCTGTCCACCAACCCACAGTGAGGTGGCTGAGAAGAGTGTGCAAACCTAGGGTAACCTAGCTGGGGCTACATGAGCTGGAGATAGTGGAGCACTAGAGGGTGGACAGGGACCTCCTACAGCAGATTTTTGAGCTGTGCTGGCTACACCAGATACATAGAACTAACAGAGGGGTACCCATCCCAGTGGATACCAAGGTATGTGTAGGCCTAAGAATACTAGCTACAGGTACCTTCCTAAGGCCAACTGGGGATATGATGGGGATTTCACAGGCATCAGCATCCAGGGTACTCCACTAGTTCCTGGATGCCATGTCAGCACATGTCGGTGAGCATGTATATTTCCCCAATACCCGTGATGCATTGGCCAGCAATATGCAACTATTCCACCAAATAGCAGAATAACCTGAGGTAGTGAGTGCTATAGACTGCATGCACATATGCATCAAAGCACCAACCGGTGAGCGGGTTAAGGTCTACATCAACAGGAAGGATTTTCCCTCCATCAACTGTCAGGTCATGTGTGATGCTCAGGGCATAATAATGAACGTGTGTGCTGGCTGACCTGGAAGCTATCATGATTCCCACATCTGGCATCTGATGCAGCTGTACCAGAGATTTTCCAATGGGGACATCCTTGGCGGTCACCTAGTGGGGGATGCTGGATACGCACTGGAGCCGTGGCTGATGATACCCATCAGAAATGCACACACACCCAAACAAGAACTCCATAATGAGGCACACGCACAGAACAGAATTATAGTAGAACATGTGTTTGGGATGCTCAAGTCACAGTTCCGGTGCCTGGACACATCCAGTGGAGCCTTGCAGTACTCACCAGCTACATGTACCCAAATTGTCCTTGTATATGCCATGCTACACAATATGATCCTGCAGAAACAGCTGCAACAGGAACAGCATGGGGCCAGGCCACACATCCCCCCCACCATTGTCAAGGCCTGCACAGGTAAAGAGAGACTCAGAGGAGGAAAAACCTGAGCCTGCCCCAGTAGGCCCAAGCCTTGGCAAAGAGGCAATGCATAGCACATACACTGACACAGGAGGGACCCTGGGAATAACACCTCTCTCTGCCTCTGACATACAGTAAAAGGGATGCCAAACATCACACTACCTGTGCCTAACCATGTGTAGGGAGTGTACTATGTGCATCCGACAGAGGCAGCCCTGCAGCACAACCCTCAATACTGGGAAATCCACAAGGTAAGTGACTCACACATGCAAGTTGGGGGGGGGGGTCACATACCCAACAATAGTCACAGCCATCAGGACAGGTGTAGACAAACACAAACAAAGGCTGTGCTATAGCCTCTGAATGAGGCCTATGGGTAGCCCCCCCCCCCAGGCCTACACAAACAGACTACAGCAGGTCAGGCGGTGGGATGTCAGTTCTGAAGGGTAGGAAGTCAGAAACTAATATGTAGGTAATTAAAAGCTAAGATCTGTAGTACACTGGTATGCCTCTAGTCAGCATGACAGGTAAGACAACAGACTGAAATGGAGTACCCAAACATGCCAGTACAGTCCTAGCAAATGTGTACAAGTGTCAGGTGCCCCCCCACAATCCTGTGTAGAAATGTAGAAATAGTCAGGTGTGCCCTTCCCATCCTATGTAGAAATGTAGTAATAGTCAGTTTTGCCCCCACAATCCTGTGTAGAAATGTAGAAATAGTCAGGTGTGCCCCCATCCTATGTAGAAATATAGTAACAGTCAGATGTGCCCCCCCACAATCCTGTGCAGAAATTTACAAATAGTTAGGTGTGTCCCGCCATCCATGCAGAAATGTAGTAACAGTCCATGCCAAATGATCGCCGGATACCCTGCAGAGACGGCATGCTACCTGTAGGTGTATAACACAAAGGTCAGTGGTTTACTATCATATTTTCAAATTGACCTCAATCGACTGCACTTTTGTCAAATACGGAAATTCGAAAACGGTAATGTCAAACACCAAAAGCCAACCTAGAAACGGGTTTTAACATAGGTCGAGATAAAGGAGAGGTTTGTAGTTCAGCAATAGCAGTGAACACCTATCTCGACCCATGTTAAAACCGTTCCTAGGTTGGCCTTTGGTGTTCGACATTACCATTTTGAATTTCTGTGTTCGACAATAGTGCAGTCAATGGAGGTCAATTCGAAATATGATAGTAAACCAGGTCACCACTGCAGTACAAACTACCTGGACTCGATCCACAAATTCAATACAGATGGCCATACTGGGCATGCCCACACACTTAGAGAAATGAAGGCAATGTCAGTCAGCAACATACTGAAACAACATACTGGGCATGCTCACACACTTAAACATATAAAGGCCATGTCTGCAAACACCAGTGAACCAGACATATCTGGCAGCCGCAGATGTTAGTGCAGACACTCCTCAGTATGTACCACTCATGCTTTGCACACACAGTTGATAAGAATACAGGCATATATGTAAGGACAACACACTATAATAAGCCAAAGGTAGACATACATTGATACATGGAAGAGTGTCACTGTGACAAGGAGCCATCCAGGCCTGTCCCACCCAGCACATAGGCAAAGGGCCACAACCACACGAGGATCAGATGTCACTCACTGCAGATACTAGCCACTGGTATCTGTCAGCTGTACAACATGACTGTTCAAGGAAGTAGTCATCTAGCAGCTGTATACGTGTACCTGTGAAATATGACCCAGGTTGTGCCCGCATGTGGCATGTCAGCTCCTAGATGAATGGGTTATGGCCCATGCAGACACACTGCCCTCCCCATAGCCCCACTATAACAAGCCTGCTGAGGTCATCCACTGTGAAATACACCTTTGGGAGAGCTGTATTCCAGTAATCTCTGTGGTGTGTCTCATAACTGCTGTAGTGTGATAAACTAGTTAGGTAGGAGTTCTAACCCCACCCTTGACAACTGTGTGTGTGTTTGTGTCTGTGTAGAGAGCAATGCTTTTTATGGTGGTCATACTCCCTACAATTGAAATGCTGTACTTTGGCAAGGCTGCTGATGGCATCCACCTAGAAATACATCTCTGGGAAGAGCATATCCCAGTAATCTCCCTAGCACATGCCATAACTGTGTACTGCTGTAGTGTGATAGAATAGTTAGGTAGGAGTTCCAACCCCAGCCTTGGCAACTGTGTTTGTGTGGGTGTCGGTCTGACTCTGTCTGTGCAGAAAGCAATGATTTTTAGGGTAGTCACATCCCCTACAATTGAAATGCTCTACTTTGGTAAGGGTGCTGATGTCATCCACCTAGAAATACATCAATGGGAAGAGTGTATCCAAGTAATCTCCATAGCATGTGTTGTAACTGTTTACTGCTGTAGTGTGATAGAATAATTAGGTAGGAGTTCTAACCCCAACCTTGCCATCTGTGTGTATGTCTGTCTGACTCTGTCTATGTAGAAAGCAATGTTTTTTAGGGTAGTCACACTCCCTACAATTGAAATGTTCTACTTTGGTAAGACTGCTGATGTCATCCACCTAGAAATACATCTCTGGGAAGGTTGCATCCCAGTAATCTCCATAGCATGTGCCATAACTGTGTACTGCTGTCATGTGATAGAATAGTTAATTAAGAGTTCTAACACAAGCTTTGGCAACTGTGTGTGTGTGCATGTGTGTGTGTGTGTGTGTGTGTGTGTGTGTGTGTGTGTGTGTGTGTGTGTGTGTGTGTGTGTGTGCGCGTGTGTGTGCCTGTCTGACTCTGTCTGTGTAGAAAGCAATGGTTTTTAGGGTAGTCACACCCCCCAACAATTTAAATGCTCTACTTTGGTAAGGCTGCTGACGTCATCCACCTAGAAATACACCTCTGGGAAGGTTGCATCCCATAACTGCGTACTGCTATAGTGTGGTAAAATAATTAGCTAGGTGTTCTAATCCCAGACTTGATAAGTGTGTGTGTGTTTTTGTTTGTATGTGTGTCTGTCTGACCCTGTCTGTGTAGAGAGCAGTGCTTTTTAGGGTAGTCACACTCCATACAATTCAAATGCTCTACCTTGGCAAGGCTGCTGATGACATCCACCTAGAAATACACCTCTGGGAAGGATGAAGCCTAGAAATCTCCATAGCACGTGCCATAACTGTGTACTGCTGTAGTGTGATATAGACCTCTGTTAGTGGTTCTATACCCACACATGTCGGTTCTGGATGTTTTGTGTGTGATTCAATATCTGTGTAGGGAGCAATGCATTTTAGGCTAGTCACACTCAATACATGTCAAATGCCCTACTTTGGCAATCCTGCTGGTGTCATTCATTGTAAAATACACCTTTGGGGAAGGTATTCTCCAGTAATGCCCATGGTGCGTCCTATTAAAGCTCCATGCTATAGTATGGTGCAGACCCCTGTTAGGGGTACTATACCCCCACATGTTGGTTGTGGATGTTTTGTGTGTGTTTCAATGTCTGTGTAGGGAGCAATGCATTTTAGGCTAGTCACAGTCAGTATATTTCAAATGGCCTACTTTGGCAATCCTGCTGATGTCAGCCAATGTGATATACACCTTTGGGGAAGGAGTACTCCAGTAATCTCCGTGGTGCATACTATAACTGTATAGTGTAATAAACAAGTTAGGTAGGGGTGACGTGTGTGTGTGTGTGTGTGTGTGTGTGTGTGTGTGTGTGTGTGTGTGTGTGTGTGTGTGTGTGTGTGTAACACATCCTGTGTGGAGGTGGGTGTGAGTGTGTGACACCTGGGCCCAAAGTGGAGCAGGTTTTGTTAATTTCTTATATGGTGGCCCTAGTATATATCACAATGTCCACTGTACAGGGATAACAGATGTGAAATAGCCAAGAGGCTGGGGTGCAAATCCATACCCATACATGTGCCATCAAGACCAGGCAATCACAGTGAGAAACCCCAGTATTACCCACAGCACACTTTCAATCCATGTCTCACACATACACACACACATGCTGAGGAGACAGCCAATATGTATGTAGTACACTGCATATTGGCAACTGATAGTAACTATGGAGTGTATGCAGTGGCATACAAAGGGCATGGCACCCTGTCCATCTGTCCAATAGGCACATACATGCAGATAGTGCACCTTCTCCATGTTCCCCACTGGACACCTGCAACACCTGTAGTGCCATCACATGTGACCGACAAAGGACATACTATGCCTGAAAACATGCCTTGTATGGACAGACAGGGAATGTCATTAGCATGCAATCAATGTGGGTTCAGGGGTAACCTGCTGTCCATTACCAGTTCCTGCCACAGGTGGCCAAGACTGGCACATCTGATAATAATCTGTGTACACAACATGGGCCAGACACCCCAGTTACATTTCCACATGTCACTGTACATGCATGTGGGAGGTGTGCACAACACAGACACTGTCCATGTCATGGACTTAGGAACACATACATGGCAAGCGATGCACAGCATTGTCCACACGCAATAGTCACCCAGGTGACTATATGGTGGATACAATACCCACCTGCATGGGCAAATGCAGAAACCACAGCCCTGAGCCACAATTCTGACCACTGTCATGCAGCCTGATGCCAAGGTATAGCCATCACCTAGCCTCGTATAGCTGTCTGGCACAGTTGACCATCACATACCCATGCAGAAATGCACCCATGCATGTCAGTACTGACACCCTGTGTGTTTGTGTGTGTGTTGTATGATGTTTATGATCACATCCACACTCACTACAATCCCCAGTGGCATAATGAAGCATGCTGTCTGATGTCAGACACCTCCCTATACCATTTGCCCATATAACCTCCATATGACCCATGTGGTGCATGTGATACCTGCACAGTAATGTGTTGTGGCAATCTCACTAGTGATGAGCTATATCCCGGAACCTGCCAAGTGTGTCAATGTGTGTGTGTCCCTGTGAGAGTGTGGCTGTGTTGACGCTGGCACCTGTTCATGCAGTCAGGCACGTGTACTTCACCTACCATATAGCTACCATATCCCTGTTGCAGATGTCACTCACCATCACATATATGTTCTGAGGACTCCGCAACAGGTAACCTATGTGGTGCATCCAATAACTGCACAGAACTGTGATAACACTACATAGATGTCAGGGGTTTGATACCTTGTGCTGGTAGGTGTGTGACACAAACATGCTTAGATTTTACTCAACCACCCCTCCCTGACTTGTCAATGCCTCTGTTTGCCTCTCACTCCCTCACTGGTGGATGTGGAGACCTACACCTGTTTTTCTTAGGCAGCAGCATGTGCATTTTAAGTGATGCTCATGATCAGCTGGTGACTTCTGCATGAATTGCAGCCCTCCCCTAGCTGATTGCATGTGGAACAGCTGTGGCAACATTCCCATAGCCAATTGCATGGAAAAACACTCCAATATCTAGGAACATCATGTTGGTGTTGGCCCTTTTAATTCACTGTGAGCAGGAACTTGATCCATTGTTTGGCAAACAGCATCTCAGATGGCTTGGGGATTTACCTCTAACAATATACACTGTGGAAACAGGCGAACACACAGGAGGGGGCTGTGCCTGACCTGACTACAAACTGTAAGTGCTGCTATACTGCATTTGGAGTAATGTTGGTTTAACAGTGTGTGTGTGTGTGTGTGTGTGTGTGGATATGGCTGTCCTACATGTTTTAATACCTGCCATGTCAGTTCTATGTTTATGAGGAATCCCCATCTGTAGTGTCATCTGCAGACTGGGCAGTGTGTTGTGCCTTTGGTTTTATGTGTTACCCACAGAGCATCTATCTGTGAACTGCAGAAGGTAGTGTGAGGATTGAAGTCTGTAGATGGTGAACGCCATGACAGTTACTGACCTCATATCCCTCATAGGGCATATGTTGCAACAAACCCTGTTACAACAGTAAATGTATGAGGTTATCACAGTCACATGTCAATACTGGTCCTGTGTATGTGCTTCTAGCCACAACTCTGTCAACCTTTGTACATATGTCATGCATTAAGAGGTACATATGCACTGTACACCATCATCAGTGTCATCATATCTGATAACAAGCCAGTGAGATATCAGACTGCTACACATGTTATGTACAGTAGGGGTTATATTTGATGACATGACCTGGTGTCAAAAGATTTTTAACACTCTTAACATATACTGGAAGAATCACGCAGATAAAATGTAAGCCAAAAAAGGTTTATTTTACATGCATGGAGACCTGCTACAAAACTTGGTATGTCAGCAGTCTGAATTCTGTACATTTTACATGGGTTTATATAGTACTCTTTGCACGCACGCAGCAGCTGATTACTAGACAAGGAATTTAAGTCAAGGCTATAAATTTACTCACTGGAGTCTTAGATGATCACAAATCAGGCACGAGATAAGCTGGTGCCTACCCCAAGGTAACATCTATACATTCCTCCTTGGTCAGAGGTCAGTCACAAGATAGGCTTGTGCCTGGACCAAGGCAGCATCTGTGCATTCCTTTTTGGTCAGCAAATTCTTTTTAAGAAAAACAACTCATTTTAGCTTATTTCTTTACACGCAATACAGTTTCACATTTTAACCCTTTTTATACAGGATACAAAGATGTTGAACACAAAGATTCTTACTACATTTCCCCCCTAACAACACTTTGTATCATCAGTAATATATTTTATGCATACAACTTTTTACATGATTCCTGTCCGGTATGGTTAGAATAATAAGCTTTGGTTGCATTGGCAGACAATACACTTGATATTATCATTTGGATGCAAGGAATGCAACAACAACCCATCAGCAGGAATATAATGGCACCAACACATACAGCAATTAAGACATTCATAAGTACTGTTCCCCATTTCCAAAACCAATTTTGGAAAAAGTCAGTCAATGGATTTTGTTCTGGTTTTGTAAGTTCAGAAACCTGTTGTAGGATCTCCAGATGGCTCTCTATGTCATGCTCATTATCAGGGATATACGAACAACACTCCTCCTGGATAAGAGCGCAAGTACCTCCTTTCGCCGCTAGGGTGAAATCGAGTGCCATACGATTCTGCAACACCACAGTCCTCATTGCAGTTAACTCATCCGTCACCAATTCTAGCGCAGAAAAAGTTGCATTGCTCAGAGTTTCTAACAGTTTTGACAGTTTTCTGAGCTCCCAAATAGATTTTACTGTCCCATACGCTGGAAGGATACCAGCCCAGGAAATAATATCATCGCCCAAGTCCATGTGTGATAGTCCCTTGCTGCTACTGTGGACCAAATCGTGATGATAGATCCAGGATGCATCAACGTTACATACGGGATTAACAGGTTTATTAACAGCACGTACATTTCGTATTTTACCTTGGGGAAGAGAAAATGTATGTCTTATGGCTGGTGCCAAATAACCCAAGAAATAACTGCATGACCAATTTCTTGGTAACCATTTGTATGCTTTTTTACCACAGATAAAATAACACTCATTCACTTTGAGGGTGACATTAACTGGAATAAACTGTTTTTCTTTGTCTTGTATCCCTTTAAACAAGAAATTATACACAGATAACATTTTTTCAACAAAGCTTGTGACATTAATGAACTTTGCACTGTTAATAAATGCTAGTATAGGCTTGAAACTCGTTGTACAGTGTCCATCTATTGTACAGTTATGAGTTATGGTTTCATCACACTGACTCCACCCAACTTTAATTTTGCCAGACCTTTGAAAGCATACAGTTCCATTCTGGTGACCCATGAGGGGTAATGCAATTTTGCCCTCCAAGGCTACGTTCGAGGTTTCAAACAGTAAATTAGTCCAGGTATCATTTGCTCCCAAAGGTACTGTACTTAACATCAGACCACCATGTGCAGTGGGGATAGCTGTGCATATCCAACAATTTGAAACATTAAAAGACAAAGCATATGCATATTTAATAGCCTGGTACGTATTAAAAGGTGGATACCAGGCTGTATTTTTATCTCTCCTTGTTTGGCTAGTTTTGTTTAGAAAAGATGGCCACAACAGAAAAACAAAACTTACACTTACTAATAACAAAATTATTTTACAATGCCTTTGTGGGAAGGGCTGCTCCCTTCTGGTATTTTCCTGCATTGCTACAACAGTCAGAAAAGTTCTTACGAAAACAGGATTACTACTAAGCAGTGTTCCTCAGGGGAACTCAAATTCTTCTCCAACTCAAATTTCCTGACAATCTTGCAATGTGTCAGGTGAATCCAGGATGTTCGCTCCTTTATTCGGACTGCTGTGCGAGTAGAAATCAAAACCTGGTATGGTCCTTCCCACTTAGGTGAGCTCCAGGTCTTTCGTTTGATGATTTTGATCCAGACCCAGTCGCCAGTCTTCACTTCCAGGATCCTGTTGTTTTTCTGATCTGAAAAGCAATCATTCGTTAAAGAGGTGTTAGTTCTGGTCAGCAATTTCCTCATGTAATCTGCTATCTCTTCACCCCCGTCATGTTCCGCAGGCAAAAGACCTTGCCACTGCGGGACGTAGTAAGGTCTCCTGTATAATAGTTCAAATGGTGTGACCCCTTTTGAGGTGGGAGTGGTACGCATGGACAGGAGTGCTAGAGGTAAGCAGTTTATCCAAGACTGATGTGTCTCGGCCATGAGTTTACGTAACTTGCCTTTGAGAATACCATTATGGCGTTTAACCAACCCTGCTGACTGTGGGTGGTAGGCACAGTGTTGTTTTAGTTTAATCTGAAAAACGGCAGCCAGCTTTTGAATAACTTGGTTTACAAAATGTGTGCCATTATCAGAATAGATGCGTGTGGGTAGCCCAAAATGAGGGATAATATTATTCGTAAGGGCTTGGCTACCGACAGGGCATCTGGATGTGTTATTGGAAAAGCTTCAACCCATTTTGTAAAAGCGTCAATAATGACCAACACAAATCGCTTTTGTTGGATGGGAGTTAGTTCAATGAAATCCATACAGATTGTATGAAATGGGTACAGAGGCAGTGGGAAAGCTGCTGGGGTGACCCTTACCCCTCCTCAATGGTATCGTGCACAAAGCAGGCACGATAAACAGAATTGTTTGGCATATGCTATAAAGCCCTTAGTCCAGAAAATTTGCTGGATCATTTGAACCATGGCAGCAGGGCCCAGATGAGATGGGCCGTGCGTCACTAATGAAGCATACCTAAAAAGGTTCGTTGGTAAAACATACTTGTCATTTGGACCTACAAAGATTCCCTGTTTTTGAATAGCCCCATATTTAACCCATCGCTGTTTTTCCTGAACTGTACTAAGTTCCTGCATCACCTGTAAAGTTTGTAAATCAAATTTATCTGTAGAGTGAAGTTCCTTTTGTGTGGTCTCAAGTGCAAAAGTAGAGGTTAAGGCTACACTTTTTGCGGTTTTGTCAGCTAGTGCATTTCCAAGTGATACTGGATCTTTGGCATTTGTGTGTGCTGCGCATTTACAGATTGCCAGTCCCCGTGGCAGCTGGACAGCTTGTAGGAGGCTAAGGATTAAATCCTTGTGGGTTATTTTCTTTCCCGAGGCTGTAACCATTCCCCTATTTTTTCATTGCTGTGCAAAGACATGAACCGTGGAAAAAGCGTACTGACTATCTGTGTAGATAGTAACTGCCTTATCCTTGGAGATGGTGCATGCTCTGGTTAAAGCAATTAGTTCAGCCGCCTGTGCGGACAGGTTTCTGGGGAGGGGTTTTGCCTCTAACACCTTAGTCGCAGTTGTGACTGCATAACCCACTTGCGTGATACCTACCTCATTTTTACGTGCTGACCCATCTACAAACAGGGTCCAATCTGAACCTGCCAAAGGTTGGTCCTTAAGATCTGGTCTTGGTAAGACATTGGAGTGTATCAAATCTAAACACACATGAGGGGCACCGTCATCAGCTGTGGGTAACAGCGTGGCCGGATTTAGAGTAGTGCATCGCTCAATAGTCATGTGTGGTTGTGATAGTAACGTTGTCATACAGGATAAGTGTCTGCTAGGAGAGAGAAAGGTAACTTTATCCTGCAGTAGTATTACCGCCACGGAGTGTGGTACTCGTAAGGTGAGATCATGAAATAAAACTAGGATTGCAGACGCTTGTACAGCCTGTGCGGCTGCAACTACAGCTTGTACACAATGTGGCAGAGATCGTGCCACTGTGTCTAACTTGCTGGAATAAAAAGGTAAAGGTCTCAACTTATCCCCATAAGTTTGCAACAGAACTGACGTCATAAAACCCTGCTTACAATCTACTGTCTGAACAAAAGGTTTCGTATAGTCAGGGAAGCTAAGTGTTGCAGATCCCGCTATCAATTGTTTTACCCTGGTAAATGCCTGTATTGCCTTATCTGTCCATTGCAGCGCGTCATGTGCTGCCATGGGAAGTGCAAAAATAAGTTCTGAAAGTGGACTCACTTCCTCTGCATAGTTGGGAATCCAACTACGACAAAAATTAGTTATTTCTAAAAATGACATCATTTCCTTTTTCGTGTTGGGCATTGGTGCTTGTAAAATAGCTTCTTTTTTACAGTTATCTAGTTGTCTGCCAGCAATTGAAATGGTATAGCCTAGATACCGTACTTCAGTTCTACAAAATTGTAATTTAGATTTGTTTACCTTATGTCCTTCTTTCGCCAAAAAATGCAACAACTGAATAGTTTCGGACTCACAGACAGCCTCCGTGGGTGTGGCCAGTAAGATGTCGTCCATGTATAACAGTAGATGACAGCCATTTTCTAGTTGAAACTGTGCCAGGTTTGTCGACATTTCTTGCGAAAAGATTGTAGGACTTTCACAGTATCCCTGCGGCAGTTGTGTGTATGTATACCGCTTGCTCATGAACGTAAAGGCAAACCAAAATCTACTATCTTCCTGTAGAGGGATAGAGAAAAATGCGTTACTGATATCAATGACAGAAAAATACTTATCTGTGGGAAGGATATCGTTTAACAGCATAGATGGATCGGGGACCACAGGAGCCCTTGGCACTACGGCAGCATTTACAGCCTGCAGATCCTGTACCAGTCTCCATGTCCCATCCGGTTTCCTTACTGGGAACAAGGGTGTATTACACGGTGAATCTGTGCATGGAATTAAAACCCCAGCTGTTAGTAGAGCTGTGATTACTGGTAAGATGCCTTCTTCTGCCTTTTTACTTAATGGATACTGACGCTTATGAGGTCTAAAATCGGATTTTGGAGTTATTTTAACCTGCCCTGCTGTTCTCATTAGCCCAATGTCATGCTGTCCTAGGGATCATAAGGATTCTGGTACTGACTGTAGTTTCAGTTCTTCCTGTGGGGTCAGAAAGAATAGTCAGGATGGCATGTCTCCTGTCGGTACTAACTGATCTTCTCGAAGATGTACTGTTGGTCTGGCTTAGGTCACCCAATTTAACTTCTGTACCTGAACTCCCTTACCTGCCAGTTGTTCCGGTATCATCTTTGACCACTCGGTAACCTTTTTCCCAACTATATACCATGCCACCTGTTCTTCCCTAGTTACAGATACATGTGGGGTGGAAGCATTTAGAAAGAGCTGTTGCATGTCTCTTGTGAGACTACAAGTAACTGCAGAGTTCCCGGCTCTGTCCCAATAAAGATTATGTAATAGGATGCTGGTTACTTTGTGTTTAAAGAATTGTTCCTCATACTTGGGATCGGGTCCCACATTTTTCCTGTAATACATTGTACAGTGCAGTTGTTTGGCAGCCTCTGGTAATTGAATGGTCGTACCGTATTTGCTCAAAGCTAGATTAGTTAACTTATTGACCACGCTTCGTGGTCCTGTTTCAATGAGATCATTACTATACCAGTAATGTAGATCCCCTTGCCCTACCTGCAACATCACATCCTGGATTCCCATATGCTTAGCAAAGATTCTTGATGCAGTTGGTACTGCTGCTATTCCAAAAACATGCATCGGGTCTCTTCCTAGTAAATTAACAGGGCAAATCTGGGAGATAATCACCCGAAATCTAATGGTTTGATTAGTTTTAGGGTCCGTAAACCATAAAGGTTTAGACAAAGGTTTCTTATAAATGAAGCCATCAGCCGCTTTGACTAGTACATAGTCATTAGTAATCACATTGGACGGTACTACAGTGTGTTTCAATAAGGTTCTAGAAGCCCCTGAGTCACATAAAAACTCTATGTCCTTTCCTTCAACCTGTAATATGATTACCGGTTGCACATCTAACTGCATAGTCATAGCTAAAGCTATCAGGTTTACAAACTGACAGCCGCTCTTTTCTGAAAAATCAGTTATCTCATGTTCCCATTCTGCACATTCCCCTTCACCTTCTTCATTTACATCTTCAAAATCACCCTCACTTTGCATTACTGGCTCTTGCCAGACAATTTCAGTGCCTGGGTCCGGTTTATCCGTGCTGCCATCATATAGTCATGCTGAACTATGCTCTGGAGCAGCAGCAGGCTTCCCGGGACTCTGGCAATCCCTTGTGAAATGTCCTTTCTTTCCACATTTAAAGCATTCCCCCTTCTTTTGTCTACCTTTATAATCTTCGGAATGTCCTACATCCCCTCTCCCTCTACCTCTACCTCGTCCCCTTCCTCTACCTCTGTTGGCTGAGTTATGTACTGACATAAGTGTCCCATCCGCACCTACTGCAAAGGTTTGAGCCTGTTTCCTTTTTCTTTCCTCTAGATACTTCTCTGCATGTCTTGCATACTCCAGTAAGGGTTGCAGACGTGCCGTCCTATGATCTATCATATGTTTTTGAATGAAGTTACTAACTGCAGTTTTGCACCCTTTTAAAAAGGCATTTTTTAGTTGCTGTTCATAAGATGAGTCATCTTTTGGATCATTTGGCCTTTTCATTCCACTATGGTTATCAAAACATTGGTTAAGTCTTTGTAAGTAATGATCTACTATTTCATCTTTAGCCTGTACACACTGATTAATGCAAGTCCAATCTGCCCTAGGTTTCCAGTGATCTGTAATACGCTTTAACAAGGCTTGTGATTGTGTCTTATATGTTTCAGAACCAAAAGCACGTGCTTTACCATCTGCCCTAGTTAGGGGATTCCACTCCCCACAAACTAAGTGCCAGTCTGGTCCTAGGATTTGGCGTATTACCTGTTCTAATTCGACAGAATTTAATTTGTAACTTTCCATCATACCTGTAATATCTTCGCTAAATTTAGTCATGTCTAATTTTGGGTGTGGTATACCCTCCACAGCTTTTTGAATGTCTTCCCGTGTCCAAGGTCGGTAAACAAAAATAGTAGGACCTTGACCGGGTGTTCCTGCCTGGGGGTTTGCTACTTCTATAAGGAGATATGAGTCTGTGGATACCCTATTTAAGTCATCTTCTTGTAATTCGGCTTCCTTAAGCTTTCATTTGTCTACAGTACGTTTCCGAAGTACTATGGACCCACCTATTTGTTTTGTAATTACTACGGGGAGTATAATCCTATCCTGATTCTCTGTATCATCTACCTGATACTGGGGTGGACTAGCCACGTTTTTAGGGTCCTCGCGATACAGGGGAAGGGCTGTCGGTTTATGACAAACAACAGATGTCTCTTCATCCTCTTTGTGAACAAAATTGCATCTTTTGCACTCAAGCCACCACTTTCCTTATTTAAAAATTGTTCCTTATGCTTTTTATTAGCTTCTTCCAACCATTTCTGTGCTTGAGGAAATCCCATCTTTTTTTGTTTCTTAACCTTACCTCCTGTGTCCCTGCGCAGGTCTCTCACTAGCTTTTGACATTCTGCTCTATTTAAGGTACCACTAAACCCATAATCTTTTTTCCATTTTTTTATATATTTTAGATTTTTTGGATGTAATTTAAACATATATTCCTCATCTTCAGTCCTTTTTTTAGTTATGCAGCCCTTACTAATACAACAACTGCTTCCTATTCCCATTTTTCTTATTTAAAAGAAAAACTGTTTCCTTTTCCTGAGATCTCTACCGGTCTTTTGTAAAATTTTAAACAAAAGAAATTCCTATATGACTAGTCCCTTAAAAACTTTTACAAAATAAAAAAATAAAAAAAGCTTACCTTACTGTGGACCTTCCGCCCTCGTTTGTCACTGTCCCACGGATCGAATCTAAGAGTGACTGGCCTCTACTTACGACTTCTTCGTCGGAGGTCTTTCCGTTCAAGGAAGCCCGAGATTCGTTCTCCCCTTCCTGTACAGGTTTTTCAGTCCCTCTTATGCGATTCATGCCGTGAAGAGGTGGCCCCACGTTGGGCGCCAGAAATGTCAAAAGATTTTTAACACTCTTAACATATACTGGAAGAATCACGCAGATAAAATGTAAGCCAAAAAAGGTTTATTTTACATGCATGGAGACCTGCTACAAAACTTGGTATGTCAGCAGTCTGAATTCTGTACATTTTACATGGGTTTATATAGTACTCTTTGCATGCACACAGCAGCTGATTACTAGACAAGGAATTTAAGTCAAGGCTATAAATTTACTCACTGGAGTCTTAGATGATCACAAATCAGGCACGAGATAAGCTGGTGCCTACCTCAAGGTAACATCTATACATTCCTCCTTGGTCAGAGGTCAGTCACAAGATAGGCTTGTGCCTGGACCAAGGCAGCATCTGTGCATTCCTTTTTGGTCAGCAAATTCTTTTTAAGAAAAACAACTCATTTTAGCTTATTTCTTTACACGCAATACAGTTTCACATTTTAACACTTTTTATACAGGATACAAAGATGTTAAACACAAAGATTCTTACTACACCTGGACATTCCGTGGTTGTTTGTACAGTACTGAGGTCTGTGTACTTGTGAATGCCGACAGTGTGTGCATTGTTAATATGTACCTTGGCCTGTGTACAGACTGTGGTAGATGTCATCGTCCTAGGTCCCATCCTATCTGGTGTTACATGCTGGTCCACTGTATGTTACAATATTGGCTTACTTGTTTGTAGGGCCATACACACACATGTCCCATACCACAGACGGGCATCAGACCACACTGTGTAGTGGCCCAGTATATTTAGGGTTTGTGTGTGAGTGGCACATATGAGGATGGTGTTGAATCGATAGTCCATATACTGTAATATTATGCTAGCTTACTATATGTGGCTGTCGCTGTGTTCACATTGGTTGTGGTTATGCACTTTCACACAAGTGTATCTTAACCTGTGCTGTGACGTGCCTGTAGAGACTGCTATATATGCAGGTACATGTGCATTCCCCCATAGGAGATGTAGGTCAGTGTTGAGCCAGTCTGCCTGTAGCCTGCACAGTGCTTTGTTACATGCCTAGCAGCTTAGTGTACTTACCCAATGAGGTGTCATGTCCAGATACTTTCCAGATGTACTGCTGCCGGGCCTCCCTTAACAGTCATGTATGTCAGACAGAGCGGTGGGATGCTGTACAGATGTATGTCAATATCTAGTGGGTAGTATGTGGTCATGGCACCTCTGTACCAGCAGTTATTATGTGTCAGGACAGACAGAGGTATGTGAATGCATAAACTATGGGGGCAGATGTATACCAGTCATTATGTGTTATACCCATCTACATGGTTGTTAACTTCCATATTGTCAGGCTTTGTCCACATGTTCTGCACTAAGGGGTTCTGTGTATACCTCTGGACAGTACAGAGTGTGTCCAAATCTATTGGCCAATATCTCTGCTGTAGTCCACAGCAGCATTACGTGCTTGCAGCGGTACTGTACTATGATGGCCTTAGGATGTCTGTCAGTAGACAATGGCGCACATGTGAAAAGCAGATGTGACCTCCCACACACACCATGTCTGTGAAGACAATCCTTATTACAGTAGCAATAGTCTGCTAATATTCCTGCTATACATGCCTGACATCCCCTTGCACTATGAAGGTGGGACAATAGGGGCTGAGGAAGGGATACATCCCATATTCAGGACATATGGTGAATATATATGTACATATGATTATCCAGATATTTATACAGATAATTACACATGTACATATCAACATATATAGATGGGTGTGTATATGTACATATATGTGCATATACACACCCAGACATATACATATACAGAACAGTATATGTCTGCACATACACAGACAGAGATACATATGCACATATACATATAACATGCTGCCATGCCTACCAGCAGTCCACTGCTGTTGTATCCCTCACACATATGGTGGGGCAGGGGCCATATATGTGTGGACTTCAGATACACAATACATGTGTGCCCATAGCACTCCAGAGGCCAGTGCATGTAACAGTGGTATATGGCCATGTATTAATGAGTCTGGGGGGATGCACCATACATAACCTAGGCTGTTACAACATGTGGGGGTATCAGGGGTGAGCTGCCTTAAGGTATCTGGATATACAGTACCATACATGTCACCCATTTTGACATTACTACATAAAGTGGACTACTGCAGGCCTACTACCTCCTGCCATACAGACTGTTCTGTTTGCCATTGTGCCTGTGATGGTGTCACTTATGCCTTGTTATGTAACAGTTACATCCCAGTTGGACAACTAAAGTCTTTACCACCTAGTGATTGTGTACAAAGTGTAGATAGAGGCTGCTGGACTATACACCTGCATCACTTACTGTTGATTGTGTAGTATCCTGTGGCCCAGTCTGTCTTTACTAATGTACGATTTGCAGGGCTTGGCCTGGACATCAACAGTTGTCAACCTTTCCAGACTACTGTATTAGTATAACTGTTTCACAGTTGCATTACTCTGTTGATATGGATGTCAGTGTCTGAACAGCTATATGACATGGCATATAAATCTGTAATAGTACACAAATAAAAGTATTCCATTTCTGCAAACCTGTGTGTGGTGTTTATCCTATGACCTCTCTGTAGGTATATACTGCAGGCAACAAATGTCATTTGTATGGTGGCTCATCCAGTTTCCAGTTGACAGGGTGTTAACTGTAGGCATAGTGGCTGTACCATATTGTGTGCACCTACTACATAAGTATCTTACTGTACATATCTCTGTGTGTGTGTATGTGTAGTCAGTTTTTTTATATATATATATATATATATATATATATATATATATATATATATATAGATATATATCTGCATATATATGTGTATGTGTATATGTATCCTGGGGATGTTGATAGCTTCCACATTTTACATTTCCTATGTGAGCCAGACTGTACTGCATGATATGCTATCAATACCAGCCTGACATCATACAGGTGGGATGTAGTACTCTTAACATCATGTGCCCATGTTGTGTCAGGTCCTGGTTATGGGATCTGCAACACTTGGTAGTGTATTTCTGGGTGGACGTAGTTGGCTGTGGGGGGGTATGCCAATTCGTACAAGACATATATTGTTTGGGGACTTTCAACCCCATTAATGGTGCATGTAGACATATATGTTTCTGTTATTCTACCATTGCTATCTACAGATGTATGGCCATATATACCTATATAGGTACATATATTTGCTTATGTGTGTGTATATGTATATATATATATATATATATATATATATATATATATATATATATATATATAAAACTATGTCCGTATATACCTACAGAGATATATATTTGCATACATATATGTAACTTGCTGTGTATATGTCGACATATAGGTGTTGACATATATATGTGTTGATGTAGGCATTTGCATGTATATATGTTCATATATATATATATATATATATATATATATATATATATATATATATATATATATATATATATATATATAGCTAAATATATATATATATATATATATATATATATATATATATATATATGTATATATATCTACATATATAGATATGTTGTATCTGTTTCGATATTAATATATGTACACACACATCTACATGTTGGTACACAATCTCTGTATTGTTACATAATGGGCTGGATGATACGTTTGTGAAAACATTAGATTTCTATGTATTTGGCATGTGTGGAGGGTCCTGGGTTCAAGCATTGCTGAGGCTGTTTATTTTGTTGCTGGGCAAAACACAGGCCAATGGGTAAAGAGTGATTAAGGCACTTTAAGGCAGTTGTAAGCAGGTTTGCGTGGGTGTGCCCAGCGGTAAGCACTGCTAACTTCTGGTTACAGTTTGTTACACTCACTTAGCTTCTAAATTGATTAATCTGTTTAGGCAGTGCTTACCCCCACACAAACAGGCTTAAATCCGCTTACTGCTGCTTAAAAGTGCTTAATCCTGCTTACCTCCACGCTAATTACTTTAAAAGAAAAGTAAAAGGGGTTGATAGGTAACTGGTGAAAAAAGGGGCAAAAAGACTGAAAGACAGTAGGGAAATTAGCCAGGGATGCGCAGGAAGGGTATAGGGAAGGTCCACAGTGGCCCATTTTTTCTACAGTAACAGATGTGCATATACACTGAATTTGGAGGTAGATTTGGACACTCAAAACCATGGGTGGGGGTGAGGATAACAATTATTCATTGTGATGCCAATTAGACTGGATTACATGTGTCCAGTGGATATGTGTGCGAAATGAACAGCTATGTACAGGGCGAGATTTTTTTGTGGGAACAGGTTGCCCTTTTTTTTCAGGTGAGTGTGGGATGTTGGGAAGAGGTAGTAGGTATGTTTGGGGAAGTAGGTTGGGTAGGTTAACAGACAAGACAAAGAAGACGCATACAAGGGTGGTATATGACACATGTGTGGGTAAACACCTTGGAAGGGGAGGGGTGTTTGGAAGTTGCAAGTCTATGAGTCCCCAAATGGAAACAGTGGGACTGAGGTCCCCACCCATAGGCAGTCTCCACTGCACCTTCACAGCCCCAAAGGTGGCTGTGCTGGAACTGGGTAGAAGGGGCAGGCTCACCCCTAATTGCAACATGCAACCCTCAAGCTGGCGTAGCTTGTCCTGAATCTCAATGTCGAGCTCACTACGCACCACGGCTCGAACCTGACGGCGGGTGACAGGTACCTCTCTGCCACTGCTCCCGGGGGGGTGAGCCTCATCCCCTGCAGTGGTTCCACCTGAAGGTGGTGCGGGACCAGCGGAGGAGGTGGTCCCAGGCTGGGCCCCAGACGTGCTGGTGCCTAGTGCCATGGCCAGCTGAGGTGGGACAGGTGAGTCCTCTGGGACCAGCCTTCCCATACAAGCTATGGTGTTGTAGTTTAAAGAAAGATATCAGTTAGCAATAGTCAACACCATTCAGGACTAGTTATAACAGCATGCATAGGTATTCCCATTAACCCAAGACACCAGATTTAACAACAGTTGCAGATCGAGCAGAACACATGCATATATGGGACAACAGTAGCCATTACAACAGCATATATGTTAAATTGATGGCAACAGGCCACCAATATGGGAGTATTTTAACATGGTACATGCATGGAACCAAATGTGAATATTTATAAACTAATAGGACATATGTCCCAACAAAAATTTGGAGTGTACACGTACACATTGAGGTGTGTAATTAGGTTATTGTTGCACATATGGTGGGGGTGAGACAGAGAGGTCAGTTAACAACTAATATATCCCTGTAGTTTTCACAACTTTCTTAGTCACTGCAGTAATCTGTCCCTTACATGTATTATTACACTACCCAATGTCCTTACTTTGTGCAATGGTATGTTTGTAGATTAGAATATACATGGACTGTGTCTCACATATAGGCTACACCTCTTACCTGTTATAGCTGTTGAGAAAATCATTGTTAACATTACCTGATGATTTCTACAAATACTCCCAGATTCCATGCTTGTAGACAGGTATATACATGAGCTGTGTTGTACCTACAGTCTACACCTCTTACCTGGTACAGCTGTTGAGAAAATCATTGTTAACATGTTACGTTACACAATACTTTGAAAATTAAGACAAATAGTTTTTTTTTTCTTTTAGTGGTTTTTATTATCTACAGTACACACGTGTGGGAGCCTCATGGAAAGTACCAGGGAGACTTTCAGAACAAAGGAATAAACAAGCTTATATAGTGGTGATATTGCTGGTAGTACAAAAATACAAAAACAAACCAATTAGATCATTATACAGGGCAATTAACCAATCAAAGGTTTACCCGTAAACATAAGACAATTCACATCATCATATCTCTGGGCAGAGAAAGAAAATCGGATGCACTTCCATAAAATGCAGATTTTCTGCTTTCAGGCAGACTCTTGTTTTTCAGTATTTTCTCGTTGCTCAGAGTTTATTCAAAGTTCACAGTACACAGTACATTTTAATACATAAAAACTGTCACATACTCAATTTCCTCAAACACATGCTTTGACTGTTCATATTCTTCAATCCCCCATTTGATGCTGTGTAAGCATCACCATTTAACCTATCATACATGTGTCCCAAATCTAGCATAACCATGCTACTGGTCTTTTTATTATTGGAAAACATTGTTATTTCATCATCTACATTCATAGTTGCAGGCATATAAAACTTAGACACTTTTTTCACAGTTTTGAAGACATTAATTTCAAGATCAGTGCGATGGTACGACTATGTGTTACAAAAAGGAAATGGTCTTATTCAAGTGTTTTTTTTTGTCATGACAAAGCATGACTAGACAGAACCATCTTGCTTTTCACAAACTTAAATCAGTTTGTAAAAATAAAAATTGTCAAAATGTTCAATCTTCTGACCTTACAGGCAGGATGTCTGCCTTCATATTGTGTTAGCAGTACCTAAAGTTTTTGTGGTAGACCTCCTCTCTCAGTACATCTCTTTGTTATTTAGGGTCTGATAGATATCTAGGATTTTTATCAAATGCCATGCAACAGTTCTTTTTCTACACTGATCATCTGGGGTACAAATTTATATATATATAGATGATTTCTAATCCAGACAACCCATTCTGGGTTGTTGTACTTTAGCTCAGCCGACTGCTCATTGTTTTTGTCTGTACTTTTCTCTGAATCATAAAACAGATTTAGCCTGTTCATTTCAATGTCCAGTATTCAAAGAGAGATTCACAGTCTAATATGATCACTAAAGAGTATGTTAACAAAATCGATTCTATAATTCAGTGTTCAAAGTTCATTAACAGAGGCACTAAAGAAAATGGCCATTACAGAATCTGAAAACAAAAGTAACTAGTTAAATGTTAGAGGAGCAAAGTATTCTTTGGAGCATTTCTCCCCGGGCCTCCGCTGAAAATAGGATCTGTGGAACCTAGTCGGACTTTCCCGGTCAACAAATGTAAAATAAAAATAAAATAAAAAAATAAAAAAATAAAATAAAAATTCTTCCATCCTTGTTTTGAATACTGAGACTGATGTCTTAGTCTTAATGATTTAGATAATAAGTTCCAGATTTTAATGACTCTGGCATAAAATGTCCTATATTTAATCTTGCTCCTACTGATGAAAAATGAGATACAAAAATACTAGGATGAGTGTTAAGCAAGAGATCATGATAGTAACTTGAAGCTGACAACAATAGTACTACTTTGAGAAGTCTGGCAACCATTAATTAAGTTTCTCTTCAATAATTTGTAACAGAGTAGAAGAGTGATGTCTAAAGGCAGGGATGATAATCAGTATTTTTTAAAATGAAAGTTAGTTCAGAGTTGTGTGTGTTTTAATTTTATTATAAACAAAATGATGATCTGTCCTCAATTATTGGTATAGTTAGAGCTGTCTAAATATATAATAAGAGAGTTATAGATCTTTAAGATATAATATGTTAGATCAGTCTCAATGTGAAGAAAGCCTGTTTTGCAGATTTGTTGAATATTGGCATCAGATGCTAAATCCTATTGGATAATGCCCAAACAAATAGTTTCTTGAATTACATAGCATTATGTGTCTATTTTGGGATTTATTTGTGCTTGGTGTATGATGACACTGACCTGCTGAGCATTTTTACACATATAGAAATATCACAACATAACATTTTCCCAGTAAGAACCTAATGATTAAACTATTTTGATATTGTGATGACCATTTTGATAATCTGTTGACTAGAATTCTTAAGAACTGTAAGAGCAAAGGTATTAACACCCTTAACCTGAGGGTGTTTAATATCATCATGGATATAATTGCATCTTGCTGAGAAAATGCCTTTAAAGAGTATGTATGACATAGTTTCCTGTACATATTAAACATATGAAAATTTTACATTAGGACAACTGAAAACCACATTTAGGAAACAATAATCTTTGTTAAAATGGTAAAATGAGGTGCTCAAAGATTTTCCTCAGTGACAGTGTGGTAGGGTCATTTACAGAATCCTAAATTAGTAAAGTGAAGTTTAGATAAAATGATGGCAACACAACTGTTCTTAGTGGTATTTGTGTTAAGTATTTGACTTCAAACAATTGTTGACATGAGATGAGACATTTTTAATTTTGTTTTTTGAGAAAAGCGATAGCACTATTAAGTGATGGCTGAAGTTATTCTGCAATGATTCCTTATGATAGTTTCATTTACAGCAGCACTGTGGATCTCATCTCGTTCTTATTCAGTCGTTGGTAAGGTTATTAGTATCTGCACTCCTTGTGATAAATGTCTATGAAAAGGGGATGAAAACATTTAACCAAGTTGGTGAACTTTGACCAAATAAGCCTATTTTCTTGGTGCCCAAAAACATAGTCATCACTGGTAAAATATTTTGCACTATTCCCCATTAGTTTGCTGAAAAGAAGCATTGGGAGAGTTTTGCAAAAGTTTCACTATTATATATCTTTAGTCTCAGCTTTTTTGTTGAATGTTTGAAGGGTGATGTGATGTTCACTACAATTAATTTAAGTCCCTTTGTAGGTGCATAATTATATATGGTTACTAAAGAGCACTACAGCTGCGATGTTTGCTCTGAGAGTGTTAATGGAGAAGTACAGAGAAGGTCAGAAGGAGTTACATTGTGTTTTTGTAGACATAGAGAAAGCATATGACAGGGTGTCTAGAGAGGAGTTGTGGTATTGTATGAGGAAGTAGGGAGTGTCAGAGAAGTATGTAAGAGTGGTACAGGATATGTATGAGGGTAGTGTGACAGTGGTGAGGTCTGCGGTGGGAGTGACTGATGCGTTTAAGGTGGAGGTGGGAATTACATCAAGGATTAGCTCTGATCCCTTTCTTATTTGCAATGGTGATGGACAGGTTGACAGACAAGATCAGACAGAGTCCCCATGGACTATGATGTTTGCAGATGACATTGTGATCTGTAGTGAGAGTAGGGAACAGGTGGAGGAGACCCTGGATAGATGGAGATATGCTCTAGAGAGAAGAGGAATGAAGGTCAGCAGGACTAAGACAGAATATATGTGTGTGTGAATATGAGGGAGGATAGAGGAATGATGAGGATGCAAGGAGTAGAGATGGTGAAAGTGGATGAGTTTAAATACTTGGGATCAATAGTTCAGAGTATTGGTGAGTGTGGAAGAGAGGTGAAGAAGAGAGTACAGGCAGGATGGAGTTGGTGGAGAAGAGTATCAGGAGTGATTTGTGACAGACGAGTACCAGTAAGAGTGAAAGGGATGGTCTACAAGAGGGTAGTGAGGCCAGTTATGTTATATGGGTTGGAGACAGTGGCATTGACAAAAAGGCAGGAGTTAGAGCTGGATGTGTAAGAGTTAAAGATGTTAAGATTTGCACTGTGTATGACGAGGGTGGACAGGATTAAGAATAAGTATATTAGAGGGTCAACCCAGGTTGGAAGGTTTGGAGACAAAGCCAGAGAGGCAAGATTACGTTGTTTTGGACATATGCTGAGGAGGGATGCTGAGTATATTGGAAAAAAGATGCTAAGGATGATGCTACCAGGTAACAGAAAAAGAGGAAGGCCTAAGATAAGGTTTATAGATGTGGTGAGAGAGGACATGCAGGTGGCTGGTGTGACAGAGCAAGATGCAGAGGAGAGGAAGAAATGGAAACAGATGATCCGCTATGGCAACCCCTAATGGGAACAGCCGAAAGAAGATGATGATGACTACTGTCCCCATCATATCACTCACATTCAGACTACAAATTGTAGACATTAGTAAGCAAAATCACTAGATTATATTTAACACATTTAAAGAAAATGCACCTATTACATCAGTAAAATCACAGCCTGGTAAAGAAAAGATAGAAACCTGAAATATATTAATTCTGGGGACTAGGCTAGGGTTTCTTCTCAAGGTTAAATCTGCTATTATCAGAGTTTGTTGTCTACAACAGTGTTGTGGCTGACTATACTGACGTTTATAATTGGAGAATTTAATGTGTCAGGTCTTAGTGCAATCCCTTCCAGTGTCTTTCTTTTTTATGCGAAGTGGTAGTAATAGAGGAATCATTGTCTGCATGTAAATACTTGTTTTGATTACTGAGTGTGACTCAGATTGCACTGGTGTTTTCACATTGTTAAGTTATTAAAGAGGAAACATTTATCTTTTACTTGCATTTTAGTTGCAGGGGCCACCAAAGTCTTCCAAACTCAATCTCTCATAATATCTACCTATTCTATTTCACCCTGACTATTACGATAAATCCCTAAAGAACTGAAGGACAGCATAAGTGAGGCCAAAGTAGTTTTTAGCTTCTTATCAAAAAAGATATGTATAAACATGGTTAGAAATATAATAATTGCAATGAGTCTCTTAAAATAGTTTATGGAATTCTTTCTGTTTCAGTTCAAAGGTCTCTAAAAGGACTGGCCAACATGACTTAGTGAACTAATGCCCTGCTTTTGGACAGATGACCTATGTTTGCTTACTTGCACCACTGTTGTAGGAGCTGGTTTTTAAAGGTAGATGTGTAAGACAATCACTAAGCCACATTGGAGACGTGAGGATGGACCATTATTCCATGCTTGCCTAAGCTCTGTGTAGTACTTTGATTGGAAATAGTATGCATGAATGCAAAGTTGTGTCCCTATGTGCAAGCCTGAAAGCAAAAGTCACAGTCATATTAGAAAAACTAGAGACTTTCTATAGCAAATCCCTGATTCCCAGCAAAAATGATAACACCACTTCCGGCACTCTACCCTTTTGAAGAATGACTAGATACGTAGCTATTATCCTTGAAAGAATGAAAATAATGTGGCTGTTGGAATATTGAGAATTAGAGTCTGTGACAGTGGACAGGGTTGTTATTAAAGTATTATATAGTTAACATTATATTCTGACAATTTCCAGTGTGAAATTGTATATGAAGGGTAACTCATGCATGTTTCTAACATGAAGCGTGTCTTTCACTTAATGAAGGAATTTGAATGCTAATGTAATTAGATGTCAAGGAATGCAAGTTTTCCATTTATTCTTCTTATGTCAGGTCAAAGGCTTACAGAAAACTCATTTGACTTTACAAGGAAAAAACACTTCTAGGAAATTAGGTTTATGGCCAATGTCTTTCATCTGATTTGGACTGTGAGTAGTGAACTTAACCAAAGCTAGTAAGGTCAAGTTATAGTGTTGAAATGATGATTCACAGTGACAAGGGTACAACAGGTTGCATACTCGCGTTTGTTACTTAAAGATAAGAAGTCCGTGGGTTCTATTCTCACACTAGCTTATTGCATTGCTGATACTGCAGTATAGCCTTAGGGGGTGCTGCACTCCTAAGTTTGTCATGTTTTATATGAACATTAGTTTGAGGCAGCCATCTGGCTGAGTTGCTAGCAGTTCAGATGGATGTAAAAAATCCTACTTAAAAGAGTAAACAAAGTGCCCTGATATCCTTGCTAAACTTTACCTAGTATTATAAATCCCACCTCAGGTCTTCCCTGAAAAGAGACCACTAGCCTAGTGGGACTAACTCAGTCAACAAAGAAAAATAACTAAACTAAAATAAAACAAATGACTGAAAATGCAATCTTCTAGATGGTGGTCATTGTTTGAATGAAAACAACATATATTTAACAGGTTTTGTTTCTTTTTAAAGTAAACAACATTCCAGCTTTATACTAGACACCGCAAAAGCCTGTCCTATATTATAGAAACTTTATGGTAACTAAGAATGAAATCTGATAAATATCCTGGACAAACTGATACTATATACATACATATATATATATATATATATATATATATATATATATATATATATATATATATATATATATATATATATATATATATATATATATATATTATTTATTTATTTGCAGTTTGTTAACTGGGGGAGTCCACTGGGCCATATAGAGCCTATAGAGCCTGTTTTCAGTGGAGGCCTCGGGAGAAGCGCTCCACAGTGAATGAAAAAGTATTATGCAATTACAAGGTTAGATAGTTAATTATAGACATCCACAGCACAAAAAAAGCATTATGTAATTACAAAGTTAGATAGTTAAATTATAAACATCCACAGTACAAGAAAATGTTTTTTATAAATGTGACTGTTTCTTTATACAAATGTTTGCTTTGTAATTTGAATTAATTGGTTCATGAGAATGTTACTGCTTGAATTTTGTATATAAACTGACATTTTTAAGCATGGTTTTATTTTGAAGAAGTCCTAGACAAAAGTGCTAAAATAAAAACAGATGTGTTTTTAATTGACTGTTCTCCTTCATTTGCCTACCGGTGGATGATTTTTTATTTTTTAGTGCTTTTTATTGCTCATCCTTTGGGTTTTTTTTTTTTTTTTTTTGCTGTGATTTGTGTTTATAGCCCTTTGGAATAGCATTTGTGGATGACGACTTGGATAATGGTTTGACTATGAATACTTTGCCAGATGAGCTGTGTTTGATTATGCAAGGAGTTAAAGCCAGTTTGGGTTCCTTGCTATCATGTCTTTCCCTGTTTACCAGCCAGATTCAGCAGCAAGGAGCATCTATTCAATCTATCTTTCCTTTGGAGACATTGGAAGTCAACAATAATCTGTTTGCTGTTGATCCCGCTAACTCTGAACACCAGACAAGTTAATGAGGTAAATGGAACTGGGTTTTGAGAGATTTGTTTGGGAAAATTTCTAAACCCTTTGGGTATCAAACTCTAATAGTGAATGTGTTCTGTGAATGAGTCTGAGACTCTTAACATTCATGATACACTCAAGAGCTTTGATGAAAAGTTAGCTAAATATCAGAGCTTAGTGTATCAGAACCTTTTATTTTTCAGAGAGTATCAATTCAAAATAATGCCAAAAGGCTTAAGAGTTTATAAGTTGCCCAATGGAATGGCTGCTGAGGATCCTTTTTATTTACATTTGGTGGACTTTTTCAAAGATATGGGGCTGCAGTTGCTTAACATGCTTGTAGAGCACAATGAAAACATTATATAGTCTTTAAACACTGAAATCAAAGCACTGGATACTCAGATTGCTAAGCACCTAACCCAGGGCCATGTTTGAGCAGAGGTGGAGTCCATTTTTTCAAATCGAATTAGCGGTTGTTTAACTATTGTTGAAAGGTAAAAGAAAAATAAACTTAGAAGGGACAATTTAGCCTACAATAAAGGTAATGCCTTTCCATTGCCTAATAGCAATAGTTCACATGTTTTGCCATTTATGGGGTCTTTCAGTAATCATTCTGTTGCTGCAGAAATGAACATTTCCAATGGTACTGACAATCAAGAATTATTTTTAGCCCAGGAACAGGTAAGGAGGTCAGACAGACTTGCAAACAAACAGACATCTCAGCTTTCAGGCACAAGAACTGTTTTGACCTATCAAAGAACACCATTGGGCAGAGGAAGGCAGAACCATCAAGGCATAGGGAACAATTGAAGAAGAATCACAAGATACTGAGCTTGAGACTGCTTTTTTTGGGGACATTTTCATATGTTAATTGACAATATTTTCAACTTTACTAAAGTTTGGAACAGTTTGGAAGTACACACATCAATGTTTTGAAAAAAACGTTTGTCTTTTGTTTCTACTAAGAGAGCAGTGTTAGTTATATCTTCTTATATCTTAAATTATTTTTCAGGAAGCTGAATTTAGCTTATTTTTTTCAGGACATTGAACTTCAGACTGTATGTCTGTTAAAACAAGCCTAGAACTTTTAATCCTGCACTGCAAACTACTATTTATGCTTTTCATGACATTTGTAAGCAGGATATTGTGTGCATGGCTAATTTACAAAAAAAAAAAAAAATTAATCAAACTAAACTAGACACAATGCCTTAAATGAGTTAAGTTCCAGATCAGATTTAAGGCACATGAAAGCTGACAAAGGGAGCAGTCTGGTCATTATGTATCAAACGGATTATGTGCAAGAAATGGAAAAATGCTTAATAATCAGAATGAATATAAGGTTGTTTCTTTAGTTGAAATACATTCTAGATATAAATACACATACAACATTTTATTAGATTTGTTAGCTAATGGTTCCATTTCCCCTGAATGCTTTCAATTTTTTTTTTGTGCTTGAAAATCCAAAAACTCGCGGTTTTATTTGGCACACCAATCTTCATAGCCAAGTTTTCCCTTTGCCATTTAGGCTGATAGTGTCAGCTGCTGGTAGTGTTACTGAATGTATTTCTGTGTTTTTGGACCTTTTTTATATCCTTTAGTCCAGAAGCTGGAGAGTTATATAAGAGACTCATGGTATTTCTTGATGTGCAAAGGCAATTTAATACTGATGCTTCACAAGTTACCCTTTTTATGCTAGATGTGAAGCCTCTTTACACTAATATTCCCATCACAGAGGGCTTAGAATTTAAGATATTGGTTCTGGCTAAATTCACCAATTTTTCATGTGATACCATCAGTACTATTTATGGACTGTTGGAGGTTATGCTAGAGAAATTTTTTTTACCTTTGCAAATATTGTTATGGACTTGGGAGAAACAGGTTCTCCAGTCAATTCCATTTTTGTAGAACATGGGAAAATGTATAAAAGAATTGTTGATGATTTTTTTATCATTGATGTTTCTATTAAAAGAGTAGAAGAGTTTATTCAGGAAGTGAATAGCAGTGTTGATTTTTTAACCTTTATTTTCGGTGTTGTTAGTTGGAATGAAATTATAAAACATTTTATAGTAAAATCTATAAGAAACCTTGCTTTTTCAGCAGTTACCTGCACTATTCAAGTGTTCACTTCATTTTTATGAAGAAAAATATTCCAAGTTATCAGATTATTAGAGCTTTCAGGGTAACCACTGACCAAGACAATTTCTTAAAAGCTATTGATGAAATTGTCATAATGTTTTTAGATAGAGGCTATGCACTGAATTTATTAGAACATACTACTTAGGAAATTAAACAAAAACATGTGTTCCCATCCACCATTTTGGAAGGCAGCATGCCAGTAAAAAGAGCTAGTGACAATAATAAGAAATTTACAAACAGCTTCAATTTATAAATGACTATTGATGACAGAGACATAAAAGAAATTATTGGTCAGAATTGCAGAATTTTTAATGGTAATCCTGATGTATACAGGGCTGTTAGAACATCTCCTAGTTTTGTGTGTAAGAGATCTAAGTCTATTAGGCAGTACCTACAAAAAAATGATGCTACAAAAAAAGTTTTACCTCACACTATGAAAGATTATGGCATGTATAAATGTGGATTTTGCAGTGTGTGCAAATTCATTTATGAGGATCCATCAGTAAGCCTTTTACATATAAAAATAAGTATTAGAATTAATTCTTACTATGATTGTAACTTGGTGGGTTTGGTTTATATTGCCATTTGCTCCCACTGTGAAGCATTTTATATTGGCACGACCATCAGGAAACTGTTCAATAGGATCAAGGAACACTTGTATGCTATCAGGTTTAAGGACAACAATAATGTACTGTATAAGCATTATTTGACCTGTTCTTGTTTCAAAAAATGTTATTTTTCTGTGTTAGGACATGTTGCTGAGGTCTATAGAGGAGGTGATTTAAAAAAAAAAAAACAGTTGCTGAGGAAAGAAATTTTATGGCAACTAAGAATGTGATCTGATAAATATCCTGGATGTAATGATATTATATGTATTAAATTCTTTTCTGTAAATATGACTGTTTTTTAAACAAATATTAGCTTTCTAATTTGAATTAATTGGTTAATGAGACTCTTACTGTTTGAAGTTTGTATATAAACTGATATTTTTAACATGGTTTTATTCTGAAGAAGTCCTTCTGGATGAAAGTTCTAAAATAAAAAAACAGGTGTGTTTTTAATCATCTGTTCTCCTTTGTTTGCCTACCAGTGGATGATTTTTATTTTTTAGATTTACTGAAAAAGTACTAATGGGTAAGAATGAATAAATATTTTTGTTATGGACTTTAGTAAATAATTATTGTTTATCTTGTTATACACTGTTTTAGATATTGATGGACTTGTTAAAACCAAATAAAGAGTTAAAAAAAAAAAAGAAATGTAACTTGAAGTTGCTTAAAAATGCACACATAAAAAGAAATTACATTTTACAGACGGCATCCTCCTGAACATCTCATTTCAGGGGACAGGTCCTTCTGCACCTTCACACTTAATATGCCATCTCCATTGTGACAAAATAATAGTGATAAAAAAGCACTTCCATGACCCAATATCTCATAAAATGTTAGTGAATGCGGTTGTGATATACTACAATAAATGAAAGTGAGCAAAATCCGCTCACTCAAATTGCACTTGGAGTATGTTATGCTGGCTTTAAGAAGTACATGCTTCTATCTGTGTTTTAGGGATGTACTCGCTTTTTTCCATGTCTAGCTTTGTGCGGTCAGTTATCACAGCTTTCATGGGATTAAAAATATTTAGTTACTTCAGCTTTTCCTTTGGTATTACAATGTGCAACATAAACTTGTTATTGCATTGTCATTTTCTGTCCTTAGAATACTAACTGCTTATAATACATTTAAACGATACAAGGCTCTGAGTGCTTTCCTGAAAGGATGTAACTTGCACAAATTATACAACAAAGATGTCATTCAACTTAAATGTATCATACACTTAAAAACAGAAGGTACATTTCACAAATAACATGTTTATATTGAATTGTGGCTGTCAAAATCAGCTAATTCCATATGAAGTATAGGCTTTGTCTGACAGAAAAAGTACTGACTGTGATTCAGCTTTAATGAGAATAAAAAAAAAATGGTCTATAATGATAAAAAAAAGAGTCAGAAAGCAATGAGGCCAGCAAAATGCATTGTGTTTAGAGATAAGTTGTGTTACATCTCACTATATAGTAATTTTATATGGAAAATTAGACAAAAATCAAATGCATGATCTGTATTACTTAACATGTAATTTCCCGTTGCTTATTTTTTCAAAGACAAATATAAGGTATAGAAATGTTCAAGGGCATAGAAAATGCATTATATCTGTTCCTCTCCTAATAGTTCTTAGAAGCCAAAACCTACAAGTCAAATAAGGCAAAGCAGTGGGAATTTTGAGAATAAATGCTTCCCTCAGGAGTATCTCCTTGGTGTTTGATATCAGTAAATGCTTTAGGTCAGTGTCTTGCCTAAGGTTTACATCTCTTACTGTTATATTAAAGGCATTGATTTTGACTCATAAAAAGCAGTCGGTGAGAGTTTTCAAAGCATCAGATAAGAAAACACAGTATTTATCTTTACATTCTTGAAGCATTTCAAGTTGCTATAAATAAATATTATTTTTGGATACAAACAAGGCTCAGTTTATGCTAGTTTACTACACACACTCACACACAGAAACACACACACACATACACACACACACAGAAATATATGATATACTGTATTATTTATTACACAGTTTATAAACCAGATTACTGATGCATCATAAGCATGTAGAGTAAGAAACAAATTTTGGACGTTTTTCAGCAAAGATAGCTGTGTTCTGGCTCACATATATCTATATGGCATGGAGACAGAGGTAGAAATAATGATACAGCATTCAAGCTATTGTATGATAAATCCCACAGACAAGCATGGACATTTGTACTATGCGGTTATATTTTAAAATCATCTAAAAGTATCACTTCATATTTTGATTTGCCAGCTACAAATATATATATATATATATATATATATATATATATATATATATATATATATATATATATATATATATATATATACACAGAGAGCGAGAGAGATAAAATGGTGGTGAAAGAACATACTGCATGCACAGTCAAATCTGGTTTTGTATAAAGCAATCAATACAGAGGTCATGTACTGCACTCAAATGAATGCAGGGCATCATATTGAAGAGACTTTGAAGAATATCACAGCAGGAGGAAAAACAGTTGTCAGATAATATGCAACATTTTCTGTTGTGGAAGAATGGATCTTTATATTTACCAGTGATGTTCCCTAACTTTAGTGATGATAAAATAACCTGATAAGAAACAAATAGTTGTACTATAAAACTGCAACTGTATTGTGGAATGATTTGACTTCCATGGTGGTGCAGGAGTAGCGCTGTTGCCTCACAGCAAGAGGTTCTCCCGTTCAATTCTCAGCTGGAGTGCGGGGAGTGCCTTATGTGTGGAGTCTGCATGTCCTCCCCACGGTTGGGTGGGCATTCGAAAGACATGCGTAAATGGGCATGCCTTTGTTGAAGGTTGAACATCGAGCTGGCACCTCGACGTTCATGAAAATCTACTGCCAATCATTAGTGGACCGGAGTTCCGCTGTGGCGACCCCTAACCGGGAAAAGCCGAAAGACAACAACAACAACATTATATGAATAGGGGTTATTGTGTTCAGATATATGGAGCTGCATCACAATATGCAACCTTCTAAATTCAGAAGTCTGTGCATTTGTTGAACAGAGTGCCTAATAACAGACATCAGTCTCAGGTGAACAATAACATATCCCCACTAACCTCATTTTGCCATACAGTATGAGCCAGGTCACCAGACATGAGTTAAATTTAACTTCCATTGCAAACTGAGGTTGTACAGCAGAAGCAAACTACACTGATGTAATATTATACTATAAAACCAACATCCTATAAATAATGTGCTGCATATATAAGCAGCAAGGCACAATAATGATGTGTGTTGAGCAGTTATGCACACAGGAGGCTGAAAGCAGTACAAAACCGTAGATAATGTGCAGTAATGCTTTCTTTGTGTCAGAATATTAGACTAATATAATTTTCATAATAATATACTATAGAAAACACAGAAGGCTGCTTTAGTCTTGTAGTATAACAAAAATAGCTTGTTTGTATTATACTACAGCATGATAAGGCAAGGGACTGCTTGCTAATGAGTTAAATCCCATAGTTCCAGGTTTGATTCTTTCACTTTCCACTTGTATACTCTGTATCACTGACCATGTCATTTAATCAGAAAGGCTACAATAGCAGAAAGTCATGTGTGTTTAGCAGTTGCAAAAAGAAAGAAACACTGCATAATTGAAATACAGTTAATATATAAAACTACGATTTTTATTTGGTCCTTCTATATCTTAAACACAGTTACAATTAATATTTCCTGGTGTTATCATGTACCACACATAAGCACCATGACAGTGCAAGGCCAGCGTTAGACAAAAGTTATCTCATATTGTGAGTATGTCTATCATGAGCTAACAAATGTGTTAGAAAAGGTAAGGTAGGGGAGGGGACGCATGCCTCAAGATGTAAATATCTAGAGTCCATACTTGTCAAAAAGTCTGTTCTTAGGTATATCATTTACAGATTTATTTTAATGGGTAAAAAAGGTGTGAGAACACAGTGGACTGTCCATACACCTCCTTCACAAGGTAACTGGGTGACAGGAACACCCGACTATTTAGGCTGGCTGCTTAAGTAGAGAGAAAAACAGCTATCCATCAGGAAAATAAGGGGACATAGTATGGAAGAAAAGACAGGATATAACTGGAGGATATAGTGTGAGAGAATATACAGTCAGATCTATTTTACACATGTCCGACATTTCCCCAGGGACTCAGGAACATAAACGACCCTGCTTGCCTTGCCCAGGACAAAAGGAAGTGAAGTAAGGGAAGCTTTAGAGTTGATTATTATTGTAGTAGGTGAGGGTATTTTGACCATGCAGTTAAATAAAATAGACTCTAAAGGGAAGTGACGTTTGTTGAATTTATGTTTCATTGTGATAATGATCGGTTTGTGTAAGTTATTTTGGTTTTATTTCAATTTCTGAGCATGGAGTTTACAGTAGCAGATATCTGTGGCATAAGGTTTAGAGCCTCAATGGGACAGTGGAGTTTATGTATCTTTTCATGCTTCCTTCCAACATTAACTAAGGAAGTTGTTAAGTATAATCATCACAGGAAATATTGTAGCAGTGAAACAGAACATGGTTACAATTTCAACAGTTACAATTTAATTATAACTAGGCCACTCTCTGTGGTGATTACAGATGAAGTGTGAACGTGGTGTCCTTGAGTAAAGTTTGAGGTTGGCTATGGCTTTGACTGTCCAGACATCCTCGCAATAACAGAAACTTGATTGAGATATTATACAACTGATGCAGAGACGACTTCCCTAGACTTTAATATTCAAAAATTACACTGAATGAATGAATAACTAAATAAATAAATACATAAATAAAAAAAATAAAAACAATAGTAAGTTGAAACAATTAATACAAATTCTGTAGAACTCTTTCTTTTCCCTCATACTCTGCTTCAGGTTACTAAAGCAAACATTAGTATCTTCTTTCTCAAATGTAATAATAAGAGCATTTGTATCATAGAAATGTATACCAAGAAATAGAACTACTGCTGAATATATCTTTTCTTGAGTCTCTATTAATATCTCTCAAGAAAAAAATCATACTGTATGATTTAAACATTGATTGTCTGCCAATTAACTCTGACACTCCCACTAATGTCTTGAATCTATATGGTTTCAGTTAACTTATTTCAGATCCGACTAAGTATAACACAAATAATAATAAAGGAAAAAGTCCTGATTGGATTCTTATTTTGTCTGTCAGCAAAATTATTTCCTCTAGTACTCTCCCTAATACCCTAAGTGACCACACCACCCAATCTTCACTGCCACATATTGTGCAAATATCCATAAACATCACAATTGCAACCATGAACATAATCTTTCCTCTTTTTGCAAAGCAGCTTTTATTAATAGCCTAAAATCTATATAACTGGAATGGTCTTAAAACACTTCCATTAAATTAAGACATCTTTGAATTTGACAGCATGTTTCCAAATATTCCTAATGAACATGCTCTACTCATGACAAAGAGAGATAAAGTTAACACTGCATGACTACCTGAAAACACAAAGAGACTAGAACAAAGACATGATAAAATACTTTTTACTGGACCAAAATAGGTTTAGAAATTACTTAAGCTTTTCAGCTGGCATGAGCTCTTCTTCAGGAGGGAGAGACAGAGACAGACACAGAGAAAAGACAATTATGTTGTTATGTCAACCTAAAGTACCAAAATTGGATAAAATATCATTATGCTGTTAAAACTGTCTGAACATTAAGGCCTTTATGACTGTTAAGCTTATGGTTATTACTACTCTGTCCAGAATTTTGCCTTATGTGAAGGTAACTATTCTCTTGTAATGAATAAAATACAGATGTTAAAATATAGACGCAAGTGATCCTACGAATACCGTTAATATTTTGAAATGGTCAGCAGTATGAATTCAGATTAAATTTAGCAGAAATTATGCATTACAAAAAAGTTGCTCTTCAGTATACCTTATTTGTGTCCACATTTAGTGGCTCAAAGGAAGAATTAGGCACTATAGTGTCTCTTAAAACCAATATCCAGGTTCATACCACTGAGCAATTTAATTAGTTTATGCTCCATTGTTCTTATTTCCAAAGGTGCATGGACATTTCCTTGATAAATAAACTGTCATATCTGACACAGAATGATCATACTGAGAAAAGTGTGCTGACACTGGCCTGTCAGTCTTTTTATGTGTAACTGGGTGTCTATGGGCATTCATCCTAGTTCCTGAATAAATGGCCTGTCTCTCCGATGTAGCCTGTCTCTAGACTACTCCCTTCAGTATGTACCTGACCAAGTAAATGCAGCAACAAGAATGACCTTAGAGGTTTCTTACAAAAAGGAACACGATAATGAACAAACGTGCCTTACACAGAGCACCTCAAAGCCATTTTCCTCTGCTCATTCTCCAAAAGATTGCTAAGGGGTGATATATGCCTGGCTTGCAAGGCATTTGCAAGCCCCACACTTGCAAATCTCTTGCATATTTGTAAATCAAACAGTACCAGCAGTACAAGGTTAGAGGACCTGTTTTTTTGTCTGTGACTTAACAAGAACATGCTAGAGAGACAGATATGTGTCCCAGAGGCTGCCCTCCTATGGAACTGCCCTCCAATCCATGTGAAGTTAAGTTCATCTATTACCCAATGTAAACCCAGCCTAGACCAGTTGATGGGGAATAGGAAATGTATGCCAGACCTGTCACCCATGTCTGTTATGGACAGAGGTAGCTTATAAATGCCTGTCCCTCACCATCTTATTTGGATACAAGATGTCATTATGCATTCAATAAAAATTCACTATGCTTAGAAATGCCCCCCTGAGTCATTAGACTAGTACCAATCTATGAATCCATTGAAGCCTGGCTGGATGCCCCTCAACTACTCATAAATCAAAAAAAAAATTAAGTTAAATCTATTTACTCCTTAGCAATTTTCTGAACCTGACATGCACTTCCATTATGGTTGAAAAAATTAAACTAGTGACATCTGCAAAGTTACTTGGATTAACCATAGATGACATACTGAAAGCGACCAACATAGCCAACAAGCATCTAAAAAAATCAGTCCCCAGTATAGACTAAACCTTATCTCATTGTTTCTACCTGTCTACTTCCTCCCTTTCTATATGACTCATCTGTTTTTATTAATCCCCAAATTCCTCAGAAAAAATTAACTAAAATAATGTTATAACAATATGGCAATGCTTGCAACAAACCATCCCTACACACCTCACTAATGTCTGGCTCTTAAACAACTAAACTGGACTGAACTGCACACTTCCTGATATACAGTCAGCTAGGTGCAACTCATTAACTTATTTATATGCCTGATAACTGTCCTTTACATAATGCCATCCGTTACTATTCCCTAAATATTTATGTACTGGGATCAAACTTCTGCTTGTCACAACAAAACCAAACAACACTGCTGGTGATTCATTGTATTCTAACTATGTCTTCTAACTCTGGAACTCCATTTCCATTCTTCTGAAACATGTAGGTATCCTAACGTCATTCAAATCCTTATGAAAGCAGTGCCTGATGGTTTTATGGCTGTGCTTATGTTTAATTCCAGGTTAGGTTCATAGGTTCATAGGTTGGTCCTATGCTATCAGCCCTAGGGCCTATACAAGCCTAGCCATATAAATTCCCTGGCTATTTCTTCCCAGAATATTTACTTCCCTGGTCCCTGGCCTAGCAGGGTGACTGATGTGATCCCCAGGGTGAATTTCCTATCTCCCATCCAGTCGTCAAGGTTCCTTTTGAAGAGGGCCAAAGAGGCGTTCAGCTTGACATGTATGGGCAGTCTATTCCAGAGTATGAGGAGTATCTGTGTCAGAAACTTATCCCTACAGCATGTTTTGTTCATTGCGATGACTAGATTTAGATCCCTGGAGCGTGTAGCTTTGAGGGATCAGGATTTCGCATGTCCAACAACACTGGGTTTGACATGGCCTTGTATGTTAAGCAGAGATCACCTCTGAGTAGGTGATATGTGACAGAGTATGGCTGGAGTTTTTTTAGATGGTCAGCATAGGGCATCTGCTTTAGGTCTGTGATTCTTTTAGTGAGGTATTTCTGTGGTCTTTCCAGTTGTTGCAGATGTCTTATGAGGTATATACCAAATGGGGCATTGTACTCTTTAATGGGTCTAATGAGGGATGAGTACAGTGGGACAATTACCTCTTTTTTCTGAATGAAAAGCCCTTAGTGATGAGGTGTGCCACATAGAAGGATTTCCTGACTGTTGTGGCTATCTGGTTATCGAAAGTGAGACCATTGTCCACCTGTGTCCCTAAGTCCCTTATCACACTTTCAGTGTTTAGTGTACTGCCACTTATGTGGTAATTCATGGGTAAATGTTTTTTCCCAAAGGGGATGACTATACATTTCTTGGCATTGAGCTTGAGCCCATAGCTCTGGCACCAAGCATCTGTTTCTGTAAGGCCCTTTTGTAGAATATCCATATCATTTGGGGATTCAGTAATGGCTCCCAGTTTGCAGTCATCTGCAAACTTTGTTAGCCAGAGTCCCTTAGTGCTGGCCTGCACTTCAGAGAAGTAGATGCCAAACAAGAGCGGTCCCAGGACTGAACCCTGAGGTACTCCGCTTATCACTTGTCTGGAGCTGGATTTTGAGTTGGCTACTTTTACAGTGTAGGTTCTGTCAGTCAGCCAGCCGGCAACCCATCAAGTGACGTAGGCATTAATGCCCAGCTTAGTAAGTTTATCTATGATTCCAGAGCAAGGTCCAGATAGGCTGTGTGGACCGCCTTACCCTCGTCCATGGCTCTGGAGACTGATTTGAAGAAGTCAATCAGGTTGAGGAGACAAGATCGGCCCTTTACGAAACCAAACTGGGTGGCGTCCAGTGTTTGAAGGATGCCACTGTCATTGTTTATAAGTTCCATGACAATGCGTTCCATGGCTTTGCAGTATGTTTACAACTTTGTGCTCATTCATTTGTGTATCTCGCTGTATCTATAGAACCATCAAGATGGAGCTGTTATACACAGTGATTACCTCAATCTTGCTCACTACTTTCTCTTCTTATTCTTACTCTCCATCTATCATATACAGCATTTAAATGCCCTCTTTTGACTCTTTCCTTTCTCTACCCTTCCTCCAGACCTATTTCTCTCTTCATACTGTTTAAAATTATTTTTTATTTCTCTATACATCCTTTTCTTCTTTTTTTTTCTATTCATATATATCACTGGCATACTTCCATAGCTTCTATGCACTCCATATTTTCTTAGGTTTGTAGGTAAGTACTTGGCTACCTATCCCTGCAGGGCATTTTAAGCCTAGCCAATTTCCTTTCAAGGTGAGAATCAGACTGTGAGGTAAACACCTTAACCATTATACCAACTCCCATCCCCTGCAAATGACATGACCTGTTGGATGAAATCAGACACTAAATGAAAAGTATTGTCAATGGCACAGAGAAGTCAAATGCCATGATTCTTGTTTGTTTTCCTAGTCTCTAAAAGAGTTATTTCTGAGCTTCCACAGCGTAGTTTGTTTTCCCCATAAAAGAGACCTTAAGGTTAAGAGTTGCATGTACTACTGACTAAGCTAGCCAGGCTATGGACTAATTGAAAATCCACTTTTGCTGAAATGTATGTGCTTTAATTTCAACCTTCATTCCCTCTTTAAAGGTTCTTTCTTCGTTCATCCTCCTTCCATTTCTTAATACATGAGCCAGAAGAATAAAAATAATGAAGTCTGGAACACCACGCTGTAAAAATGTTGATTTATTGTGGAAATCCAAAAACAATGTCAGCACTTTCAGGTTAAAAACCCTTCCGCAGACATTACAATGCATAAAAACACATGAGTGCATTTAAATCAATTCAGCACCAATCAAATTTTAGTAAACTACCCACCTTTTGTTTAAAGCTGGTTTAAGGGGAACAACCCCATTTAAACCAGGAAGCCTGTCAGCTCCTAATTCAATGATCCATTTAGTCTCATTATATTCCATTTCATTCACCAAATCACCCCCCTTTTATTTAATTTTATTACTTGCAAAACCATAAAGTTAAAGGAGTGATTCTCATTACATTTTATATGTTGAAACAATGCATTGTGTATATTCCCATTACGAATGGCTGACGTGCTGTAAAATTCTTTCAAGTTTACAATTGGTCTTACCTATGTAAAATGAATGACATGAAACACAGTCAGCTAAATATACTATATCTCTTGTATGACAATCTGCATACCCTTTTAATGAATATTTTTTGCCTGTTAACGGATGTTCAAATGTATTATTGTTCCTAATGAACTGACAAGCTTTACAATGTCTACATGGAAAAGTGCCCTGCCGTCCTATACATTGAGTAGTATTTCTTTGTCTATCATTACACAGAAGATCCTTTAAATTCTTTCCTCGCTTAAAGCAAAATCGAGGTGTATCAGTCAAGATACCACCTAACTGGTCATCTGTTAATAATACCCTCCAGTTCTGTCGTATAATGTCACAAACCCCTTGTATAGTATTACTATAACGTAAATTTATTCTGACAGGTTCTTCCACTGTGTTTGCTCTACAAGAGTTCACATTACTATTTTTCTTAGAAATCCATGGTTTCACTCTCTCCTTTCTCTCAATATTATTTAATTCTAGGGCAGGCTCTATAGTCCTTTGCGTGTATCCCCTGTTAATAAGCCTTTCCTGCATACTAATGGATTCATTGACATAGTCAACATCTCTAGTGCTCAACTCCTGAGAGACTTGCGTGGCTGCAAACATCTGCATTAGAAGCTGAAGCTAAGTGAAACTTGCAGTAGTGCATTTAATATTTTAAGTACAAACTTGCAGTTTTAAAAGTACTGTATTTTCTTTTTTTCTGTTTCCTAATTGTGTGTTCTCTGTCTCTGAACAGTGTGCTCTGTGTCTCTAGTTAGTTTCTCACCCTCCCTCCCTGTTCTTGCATTGGTATTAGTGTTGCTGGCTCTGGAATTGCCTGCCCCTCCTGTAATTCTGTATTAGAACACTCCTCCTGGGTCCATCTCATTTGCTCACTTAGCCAAGTACAGTGATATCATATTCTGAGTCTAGTGTTCACTCTACTTAATACAGAGAGTTGATCTGAGAAGGCCGAAAAAAATTAATTTGCTTTTACTGTATTTGTCTTTCCTCCTACTTTATTTTGCTTTTCTTAAAAGTACTCAATTTTATTTATTCTGCTGCATTTATTACTGCTTGGTAGTAGCCTGATTAAATTGTAACTGTTATTCTAAGTCTTTTGGTTTAAGCACTTGGGCTTCATACAGGCTGTTTTACATTAAGAAGGTTTGTGGTCTGCACTGTTGTGGCAGGACAGGTAGCTTACATCCTTCTAAGCTGGGAATTGCTGACTGAAGTCCCGGTGTCTGCTATTCTAAAAGTGTATTAGTTCTGGCTTAAGCAGTTGGGCTTCAGGCCAGTTATTCTACAGTAAGAAGGTTTGTGGTCTGCACTCTTGTGGGAGGAGAGGCTGGATTCTACCCTTCTGAGCTGAGAATATCTGGTCACAGGCTTATTGTGCCTGCTTATTTGAACTGTTTCTTTCTGAAATTGGTGCGGCTTGTTGCTGTAGCATAGACCAGATTCAGGCCTGCTGAATCTAGCTTTGTTTGTATAACTTGAGCACTGATCCATGCCATCTTTTTTGGAGAAGGTTCCCCTGCACCCTAGTAAGCAGGGGTGTGCAGTTAGAACTTGTCTGATTGAAGACTGCTGGAACAGGGCTCAGTTTTGAGCTTTTTTTCCTGGATAATTGGGTAATTTGTTTAAATCAGTTTGTTCATTTTCTATTGTTTTATATATATATATATATACATATACATATATATATATATATATATATATATATATATATATATATATATATATATATATATAATTGTACTTTATTCATCTGCTTTTACTGTATTGTATTTGTGTTTCTTTCTACTTTATTACTAGTGGCATTGACTACAACTCTGATCTGCGATATATAACAATAAGTATCCTTTTCTGTGCATTTAAAGTGTTTTTTGAGTGTATCTGCTTTATTTTCTAAAAAAAAACAAATATATATATATATATATATATATATATATATATATATATATATATATATATATATATATATATAGATACACTTGTTTCCCACCTTTCTAAGCTAGTATAGTCCAGTTTTCAGGTTAGTGCTGAATTCAGGGCTGTGTTACAAATCTCTGTGTTTGCCCATACCTTACTTGGATAGAAGGAAGTTCTCTGTTCACCTGTGAGAGAGGGGAGCTTTGAGCTGACTGTCTGTCCCTGGAGGAGTGGTTTCAGCCCAGAAATTAGTAGTTTATTGGCCATTTTGGGCTAATTTCTATCTCTTTCATTTCCCTGCTATAAATACGGTATTTGCCCGGTTTTGCGTGCCAGGCAGCGCCGGTTAGCTAGGATTATACTATTCCTGGCTCCACAAAGTCTCCTCTTCAATTTTTCCCTTGGAACTAGACATTCAACTTAAGCACTCAAGCCACTCATTTCTCAGCCTGGCACTTACTCAAAACTTATAGCAAGCACTTATAAACCGTAGCACTAGACCCTTCTGTACTGTACAGAAGGACAAGGCTCTCTATTCGAACTTACCAGCCATCCAGTAAAACAGTTCACTGTACCTATCTAGGCATGTCCAAAGGACAGTTTCAGGTGTACTCTCCAGTCCAACTGGTGAATCTGGGCATTTTGAGGCAATTTTACAACTGACTCATGTACACAGACAACCCCCTCCTCCTACCACCAAACACTATTACATGCAAGAAATGCAATTATACAGCCAAACTGGAGGCTAAGCTCTCTCAACCCAAGACTGGATCAAACAGTCAAGAGGAGAAGGGAAATACTTGCATCACACCACCAGTCTCACATAAACCCATTAAAGCAGCACTGGAAAAACACACACATAAATACATGAAAACATACTCGGAGGCTCTAAATAAAAATCTGCAAAACCAACCGAGACCTCCAAAGCAAATATCCAAGCAACCTCCACTCCCCAACACAAACCATGAAACACATACTTCACAAAACCAGTGTGCCATGCAATCACAGCCCTTAAGGCAAAATAACATACCCAACATACTAGTAATAGGTGACTCTATAGTCAGGCACACTGACATCCCACTCACTAGGCTGAATAAGAAGAAGGTTACTGTTAGCTGCCTGTCGGGCGCCAGGATCTGCCACATAACACAAGCACTCAGGTTACTACAGAACAAGTACAAATATGACTCTGTCATTGTCCATGTTGGTGTGAATGACCTGAGATGTACCTCTCTGGACTACATGAAAAGAGACATGGAAGAGCTTTCTGATCAAGTAGCCCAAGCCGGTATGACCCTGACCCTGAGTAGCATCCTGCCCTCACCAAGAATGATACCACTGTATAAAGAAAAAAATTCTCAATTTCAACAATTGGCTAAGTTTCTAGTGTCATTCAAAGGGGATCCAGTGTCTGTCCACCTGGGATGACATGCTCGACAAGCCACGTTGCTTCGCTAGAGATAGCTTGCACCTGTCACACTTAGGCTTTTGAATACTGGCCGAGGCTCTTGCCACCCCCATAGTGCCTTTTTTAGGCAAGGCTCAAAAGACAAACCTACTACCATAAATAGCACAAGTAACAAAAAACTGAGGGTAGTGCTATTCAATGCCAGAAGTCTGAACCTCAAAATGCATGCACTTGAGGCACTCCTCAGTATGGAGAAAACTCATATATGTGCAGTAACAGAAACCTGGTTTAAGGTTCCAGAGAGCACCCCAGCACAACCAGGCTACAACTCATACCATACATTTCGGCCACAGAACCCAAACCGAAATACAAAAGGTGGGGGCGTATCCATATTCATCAAGGATACCCACACCTCCAGGTTAGTGGTACAGCACGATGCTTCAGAGATCATCCACGTGTAACTAACAATGGGCAAAACTGCAATTCAAATTGTAGCTTGCTACAGATCACCCATCATGTCCCAGGACCCCATTCCACGTTCCTGGAAACACTGGGAAACATGAAGGTCCTACCAAACACCCTAATATTGGGTGATTTCAATTATGCAAACATTAACTGGGAGAACTCCTCAAGTACTAATTCCCTTGCCCAACATTTCCTAGAATTTATAAACTCAAACACCCTGGTTCAACTGGTCAACACTCCCACCAGAGGTGACAACATATTGGACCTGGTCATCACCAACATGGGCGACCGGTGTTCCACACCAGAGGTCACCCCCTCGCTGATTAGATCTGACCATAAATAAATCACTTTGGATATCCACATTCCACCCCCACCCCGGGACAAGAAAACCACCGTGAAAAACTTTTCAAAAGCAAACTTCACGTTACTTAAGCCCGAGGTGGAAAGTTTCAAAGCCCCGCTGCTGAAGGATAATGCTGTCCAAGCTGCAAAAATCTTTACTAATGCATTCTACGGGCATCTACAAGAATGCATAGATCATGCCATCCTAAGCAAAACCAAGACTCACTCCTCCAAGAAAAGGAAACCAGTCTGGTGGACTCCTGCCATAAACAAGCTATACAATAGAAGGAGGAAACTAGTACAGAAAAGAGTAAAATCCCAAGAAGAGAAGACATCCCTGATCAGTATCAGCATGAAACTACGATCCCTCATAAAATCATCCAAGGCGAGCTTTGAAAGAAAAATTGCCAAGGACTCCAAAGATAACCACAAGGCATTCTTTAGCTATGTCAAGAATCTAAGTGGCAATGCTCAAATCTGCTCAGAGTTAGTGCAAAATGGCACAAAATACACTGAACTGACCGATATCACCAACATCCTGGCAGACAGGTTCAGTGCAAACTTCACCCCTCTCTCACCCCCAAGAGAGCCCATAACCATACCAGAAGAATGTAGATTCCCTGAAATCACAGACACTCAGGTTAAAACAGCCCTCTCTAAAGCCAAAAACACAGCATCAATGGGACCGGATGGTGTCCCAGGCTGCATCCTACACAAGCTCAAAGACAAACTAACCCCTCACCTAAACACGCTGTTCAAACTCAGCTTCTCCACAGGCTATGTACTCATAGAGTGGTGCACAGCAGCGGTTATTCTGCTCCACAAAGGTGGAGCCACAACAGACCCTGGGAACTATCGCCCTATAAGTCGGACTAGCTTGGTCTGCAAGGCTATGGAGTGCATCATCATGGAACTCATTAACAGAGACATTGGGAACCTCCAAACACTGGACCCTACCCAGTTCAGCTTTTGTAAGGGCAGATCATGCCTCCTGAAACAGGTGGACTTCTTTGAGACAGTTACCAAGGCTACAGATGAGGGAAAGATGGTACTCACAGCCTACTTAGACCTTGCAAAGGCCTTCAACACCATCCCCTATTCTGGTATTATAGACAAGCTCACCAGCCTGAACATAAACCCCTACATCACAAGATGGGTTGCCAACTGCCTCACGGACAGAACCCACATCGTGAGAGTTGCGGGAGCTAGGTCCGACTCTAAATCGGTTACAAGTGGAGTTCCCGAGGGCTCAGTCCTAGGACCCCTCCTGTTCAGCATATACTTCTCAGAGGTACAGGCAAGCACAGGAGGACTATGGCTGACCAAGTTTGCAGACAACTGCAAACTAGGGGCTATAATTGACTCTCCGGCTGACACAGACATCCTCCAAAAGAGACTCACTGAGACGGATACCTGGTGTCAAAATCATGGCCTCAAGCTAAAAGCCAAAAATTGCATAGTCATCCCCTTTGGAAAAAACAAAGTACCCACAAACTACCACATAGGTGGTAGTCCCCTAAATACGGAAGACGTAATAAGGGATCTGGGGACCCAAGTAGATAGTAATCTCAACTTTGATAATCACATTGCCAAAGTGGTTAGAAAATCCTTCTACGTGGCCCACCTAATCACAAAAGGGTTCGCATCCAGATCAAAAGAGGTCATTGAACCCCTCTATTCATCACTCATTAGACCCATCATAGAATACAATGCCCCTTTTGGGATGTACCTTACAAGACACCAGCAACAGCTAGAAAGACCACTGAAGTACCTCACCAAGAGGATCACTGGCCTCAAACAGATGCCCTATGCAGCTCGACTGAAGAAATCACAGCTGCACTCGGTTGCATACCGCCTACTCAGAGGTGACCTCTGCCTGACATACAAGGCCATGTCCAACCCAGAATTGATGGACATGCTCCACCTAAAGAAAACCTTATCCCTGCGAGCCACATGCTCTCAGGATCTAAACCTCACCACAACAATAAATAGGACATGCTGGAGGGATAGATTCCTGTCCCAGAGACTTCCCATGCTTTGGAACAAGATCCCAATCTACTTCAGGCAGAGCTCCTCGCTAACACTCTTCAAAAGAAATCTTGACGAGTGGATGGGAAACAGAAAGTTTACCTTGGGGATCACTTCAGTGGCTCTGCTGGACAGAGGCACAGGGAACTAATCTAAGGGGGCGGCAAAAGCCAACGCATTCTGGCTAGGCATATAAATGCCTTCGAGCAGATAGCCTAGTACCTACCTATGAACCTATGAACCTATAATCGTGATGCTCTGAAAAATTGATTCTTTGCTATGTTTTTAAACATGAACCTAGGATGCATACGATCATATGCTAATATAGTGTTTTTCCAACAATCCTTTCTAAAAATCACAGTGTCTACAATGCCATCTTCTGTTTTTTTAACATGAACATCTAGAAAATCTATCATCAAATCTGAATGTGTCATACTAAATCTTAAAAAATCTGTCGTGGATTCCAAATAGTGCACAAATTGATGTAACTCCTCTACTGATCCCGCCTGTATTGCTCCCAATAAGCAAGAACCAAGTTCGCGAAAGAATTCATATTGAGTAACAATATTTTTATGTATGAAAATTCTTACTATAGACAAGTTAAGGGTATCGCGATGGGGACACCGTGTGTGAATTCTTTCGCGGACTTGGTTCTTGCTTATTGGGAGCATCAGAACATTTTTAACACAGTCCACAGATTGAAAACACATCTTAAATATTTTGTGCGTTTTGTGGACGATGTTTTTATTTTATGGGCAGGATCAGTAGAGGAGTTACATCAATTTGTGCACTATTTGGAATCCACGACAGATTTTTTAAGATTTAGTATAACACATTCAGATTTGATGATAGATTTTCTAGATGTTCGTCTTAAAAAAACAGAATATGGCATTATAGACACTGTGATTTTTAGAAAGGATTGTTGGAAAAACACTATATTAGCATATGATAGTATCCATCCTAGGTTCATGTTTAAAAACATAGCAAAGAATCAATTTTTCAGAGCATCACAATTATGCACTAGAGATGTTGACTATGTCAATGAATCCATTAGTATGCAGAAAAAGCTTATTAACAGGGGATACATGCAAAGGACTATAGAGCCTGCCCTAGAATTAAGTAATATTGAGAGAAAGGAGAGAGTGAACCCATAGTTTTCTAAGAAAAATAGCAATGTGAACTCTCATAGAGCAAACACAATGGAAGAACCTGTCAGGGTAAATTTACGTTATAGTAATACTATACAAGGGGTTTGTGACATTATACGACAGAACTGGAGGGTATTATTAACAGATGACCAGTTAGGTGGTATCTTGACTGATACACCTCGGTTTTGCTTTAAACGAGGAAATAACTTAAAGGATCTTCTGTGTAATGATAGACAAAGAAATACTACTCAATGTATAGGATGGCAGGGCACTTTTCCCTGTAGACATTGTAAAGCTTGTCAGTTCATTAGGAACAATAATAAATTTGAACATCTGTTAACATGCAAAAAATATTAATTAAAAGGGTATGCAGATTGTCATACAAGAGATATAGTATATATAGCTGACTGTGTTTCATGTCATTCATTTTACATAGGTAAGACCAATTGTAAACTTGAAAGAATTTTACAGCACGTCAGCCATTCATAATGGGAATATACACAATACATTGTTTCAACATATAAAATGTAATGAGAATCACTCCTTTAACTTTATGGTTTTGCAGGTAATAAAATTAAAAAAAGGGGGGTGATTTGGTAAATGAAATGGAATATAATGAAACTAAATGGATCATTGAATTAGGAGCTGACAGGCTTCCTGGTTTAAATGGGGTTGTTCCCCTTAAACCAGCTTTAAACAAAAGGTGGGTAGTTTACTAAAATTTGATTGGTGCTGAATTGATTTAAATAGACTCATGTGTTTTTATGCATTGTAATGTCTGCGGTAGGGTTTTTAACCTGAAAGCACTAATATTGTTTTTGGATTTCCACAATAAATCAATGTTTTTACAGCGTGGTGTTCCAGACTTCATTATTTTTATTCTTCTGGCTCTCAATATTGTGAGCCTGGACTTTAGTGTGGTAGGCTTAATTTTTTGCATTTGATTTCTTAATACATGGGAAATGTAAGATTATATAGAAACTCACTTCGCTTTGGTACCCTTATTGTAAAAGATTTCTGTCTTAGTTAGTATTCATCAACCTCAATTCCTATGCATGTGAACTTGTACTCTTCTGTATAAAGTGATATTGCACTTGTTAAACTTCTGAAGGATTATTTGTTTTAAACTTTTACTTTATTATGTATTTTTAAGGTTTACTATTCATAGGATCATAGGACGTTACTAGGCTATCCATCCGGAGATTATTTCAAGCCTACCCGTTTCATCCCAATGTAATACCCTAGATACTCTAGTCAATACCCAGGGTTGTATTAAGTAATGACTGCCCATGTTCATGAGGGTTGTGGGTGCTCTCCCCAGTAAGAATTTACAGTGCTCCATCCACTTGTCCTAGTTCCTTTTGAACAGTGTCATAGAGGTGATCTACTTCTCACAAACTGGCAGCCTATTCCAAAGATGCAGCAATTGCTAGGAGACAAATCTATCCCTCTGTTACATCTTATCAAGTCACAGGCCATATTTAGGTCTCTGGAATGGGTATCTCTAATCCTGTTTGATTGATAGATGTGCAGCAGTTTCATCAAGTTTGGCTCGGAGGTTAATCTGTAAGACAGGCATAAGTCTTCCCTAAGAAGTTTATATGATACAGAGTATAGTGACAGGGACTTTAGTTGGCCTGTGTAAGACACGTGCTGGAGTATCTTGATCTTCTTTGTTAGAAATCTCTGAGGTCTCTCCAGTTGCTACAGGTGCTTTGTATGGTACATGCCAAAAGGGACTTTATACTCAATTATGGGCCTGATTATTGCTTAGTGTAGAGACGGTTAAAACCTCCTTTGCTCTAGAGGTGATGCCTTTGCTAATCAAGTGTGCTACGTAGAAGGTCTTCCTTACTACATTAGATACATAGTAGTCAAAGTTAAGGTCGCAGTCTACTTGTGATCCCAGATTCCTTACCATTTCATTGGTGCATAGGGTATTGTTGTTAATCTGATAGTGTGAAACAACATTGTTTTTACTGAAGGTAATGATGATGCATTTCTTTCAATTCAGTTTGAAACCATGACTAAGATACCAGTCATTGGTCTGCGTAAGATCTTCCTTAAGTATACAGAAATCAGTAGGATTTAATAATTGCACTCAGTTTGCAGTCATCTACAGACTTGGTCAGCCACAGACCCTTAGTGTTCAGTGGAGCTTTTCTCCACAGAACTCCACTGAAAAGATGCTTTGTACACAGACTTTCCTGGTAAACATAACAAAAAATAAATAACTCAACAAACCCACAAACCAAAGAATAAATAAATAAACAAATAAATAGTTTATACACTTTATAGTGTGTTTGGTTTGCAATATCTGAATGTATTTCTTTTAACATGCATACATATTCACACACACACACACACACACACACACACACACACACACACACACACACACACACACACACACTCATACTATAAATATATTACTATGTATACTATATTATATTAATAATGTATACTATATTACTATTCCAAAAGACATGCATCTGGAGCATTTCTCCCCGGGCCTCCGCTGAAAACAGGCTCTGTGGAACCTAGTCGGACTTTCCCGGTCAACAAATGATAAATAAAAAAAAAAAAAAAAAAGAAAAACTATGTAAATAAATGTATGCAAATATTTTATTTATTATTTGTTGACCGGGAAAGTCTGACTGGAATGCGAGGTGACAACATTAACCACTACAGCACTGCACCAGTGTGTGTGTGTGTGTGTGTGTGTGTGTGTGTGTGTGTGTGTGTGTGTGTGTGTGTGTGTAAATATATTGGTCAATTTACATTTATCGAACTACCCAAATGTTGATGTGCACAACATTAACACAAAACCATCAACACTGCAAATGTTGACACACTACAAAGCATGCTCCAAACAGCAACCTCAGTGCTTGCAAAATAAATGCATAAAATATGAGAAGCAAAGACATCATATCCCTCCACCCCCCCAACTCACATACATCTTTGTTGTTCACTCTGTGGCTTGTATATTAACAGATGCTTAATTCTATCATATTTCACTGAACATGAAAGATAAATATATAGTAAAAAGGCAGGTTTTTACATGACTCTATGAATTTAGGTAATTGGCGGGGGGGGGGGGTGTTGGAGATAATCTTAGACTTTTCAGGCCATAATCTCATTTAAATCACTTCTGAGGATTTACTTTGTGGTTTCTTATTTTAAATAAATATGTGGTAATGGTGTATGCTTTGTCCTGCTTTGGTCAGTTGCATGTTTCTGGGTGACAAAGGGTCTATGGATGTAAATTTCCAGTCTTCTAGTATGAGACACAGTTGCAGCCATGCTGATATATAACATTAACATAAGTCATAAGTAAACTGTCAAATTGTTTTCTGGATTGCAAAAAGCTTAAAGGTCTTTGTGTTTGCATTCCAGTGGTAAGGGACCACATTGAAGTGCTGAGAGCATAATAAACAGAATGGTAATAGTATTAGTCTTTTAAAGCAGTATGTATCATTTTATTTTATTTTAAACTTTACCAACTCCATGCAGTACATAGTATTGTTCACATGCAATTGTCATGCTACATCATTTTTTACCCTATCTCTTCCTCTCTGTTGGGTTCATACTCTTCTTCCTCTCAGTATGATTTTCACTTTTGCAATATTCTAATACCTCTTTACAATTTTTTTTGTTTGTTTGTTTTTTAATTTTCCCCTCCCCTCCTTTCATTATTCTAGTCAGTTTCTGGCATCTTCTCCCCATGTCCAGGAACTTCTTGTTTACTTCATGCTCTCATACTGTTTTTGTCCCTTACAGGTTTGAGCGATGGTGGTTTTAACTTTGGTACTCATTGTGATTATGTGGGCAAGTGCCAGCATAGCCAGTTGGAGTTTTGTAAAGAATGATATGTTCTTTAAATATCAAACTGATTTATACAAGATGCTTGTGTTACAAATGTATTAGACCTGTATGTCATTTGTATATCAAACTGATTTTTATACAGATGCTTGTGATGAAAATGTATTTGTGAACTTTGCTTGTGTTGAAATGTATCAACAGTACACTCTGCTGAAATGAAGAGAAATGTACATGTATTTTTGTAGCTGAAGTAATATATATGTTTTAAAATAGGATACTAGCACAGCAGAGGTTAACATTAAGAAAAATAAGGGGAATATAAATATGCTTTTAAGCCATTAAAAGGTACCCCACAGTGCTGGATAGGACTGGAGATGTGAGGTCTGGGAAACAGCCTTTGTCCATTAACTCAGTGAAAAGAGGGGATGCCCCAGGCACTGCCATAAACATTTGAATGTGTATTCTGCCCGCCTGTGCTAACTTCCTGTCTCAGCTTCAAAAGGGAATACTCTGAGAACCTAGAGTCAGTTGATCAGATGAGGTCATTCTGCCAGCCCTCTTGGAAATTATATTTTAGATATTACAAACAGATATCTCAGAGTATTGAGTATTATATCCGGGAAGCCTGAGTAGAAAGCCCCTCACCCACAACATCTTGCCTTCTGGTATTAAGTAACTTAACTAGAGAACAGTAAAATTCTCTTAGAATCAGTCAGGAATATAGTGAAGCTTAGTTTAGATATTGTTTTTCTTTATTTGTCTGAGTCTGTCCATCAATGTCCATTTCAGTATTTCATGTGATCTGAACTCTGTGGTTTACTGTGAATATATATGATCCCCACCATATGGAAAATATCGCATATAATTTCTCTACATAAAGGGGGCTCTTCTACTGAGCTCTCCAACTTTCGCCCTATTGCTTTACTCTCCCCATTAGCTAAAATTATGGAAAGATGTATACACAAACAATTTCTCAACTACCTTCTTCAAAACAAACTTCTAGTTGACTGTCAACATGGTTTCAGGCCTTTCCATAGTACTACAACTGCCCTCCTTTCCTTCTCTGACTCCATAAATAATAATCGAAACAATAATCATTTCTCCTCCGCTCTATTCATAGACCTATCAAAAGCCTTTGACATGGTTAACCATAATATACTTCTTCACAAACTCAATCTCTTTTCTCTTAGCTCACACTCTCTACAGTGGTTTAGGAGCTATCTCAATAACAGGCAACAAGCAGTGCTTTGGGATAACAACCTATCATCCTTAACCCCAGTAAATATTGGTGTTCCACAAGGATCAATCTTAGGTCCCCTTCTTTTCTCATTATTTATTAATGACCTACACTTTAATGTGCCACAAGCTACTTGTATTCAATATGCTGACGACTCTACTTTGATCTGCACTGCTAAAAATGTTTCCTCCCTTCAGTGTATCACCCAAACAGTTTTCCAAAACGTTGAAAAATGGTTTATGCAACACTGCCTCCTCCTTAACCCCAAAAAAACTAAGCTTCTTCTCTTTACTCCTACCAATAAATCTCCCACACCATTTTTCACTATCTCCTCAAATAATTCTACCTGTATTAACCCTGATATGACCACTCGACTGTTAGGTGTAACCATTGACAACCATCTTAACTTTGATGACCATATTAACTCTACTATTAAAGCTGTAAATAAAAAAGTTGGGCTGCTCTACAGAATTAAACCCTTCCTTTCCCCAGTAGCGAAAAATACCATTGCTCAAACTCACCTGATCTCCACCCTCTTTTATGCCTCAGCTTTATACACTAACTTATCTAAAATCAACATTTCCAAACTCTCTACCTGCTATCACAGTATAGCAAGATTCATTACTTCTACTCCCCTCAGAACTCACCACTGTCTCAACCTCAAACAACTAAATTGGCTAGAGCTAAATAACCACTTACTCTACCAACAATTACTCATCATTCATAAGACACTTTACTACCCTGATGATACTCCTAGCCTGACAAAACTAATTTCACCTTATAAAAACCTAGCCACACTTCGCTCTGCCAATAAACTACTAGTATCTGTTACTAAATCGCACAATAAAGCTGGTGACGCATTATTTTCAAATTCCATAGGTAAAAACTGGAATCAACTCCCTCAAGAATTAACTAATCAAGACTCTACTACTCTTTTCAAAAAAATATCAAAGAACATCTTAAAACTCAATGGTTATTGTCCTTGTACTAACCCCGACTGAAAACATGTCTCCATACACCTAATCTTCCTCTTCCTCCCTTACTGAGATCCTAACCTACACTTTCAATTGCTGAGAGTCACTTCTTAGAACTATGCCTTACTAATAATCTTTTTGTAACGTATTCCTACATTGTTTCCTTCTGTTTTATTAGTCTAACTATAGTACCATGCCTTTAACTTTTTCTTATTTTATTTCTACTTTTAATGTATTTTTAGATTCATTTTGCAATTTTCTCTTTTTTCAACTTGTATATTTTTGTGCATATTAATTTTTTTTGTGATATATAATTGTTGCTTGCCTGTTCTGGTGCTTTTCTCCCCGGGCCTCGACTGTAAACGGATATATGTCCAGCTTGACTAGCCCGGTCAACAAATGTAAAATAAATAAATAAATAAATATATTCAGTATTTTCATGCACTTTTGCTATTTATTATTAAATATATTTAAAACTGGTATTGTGGGTGGTCCATGTAGAAAGTATCTAACCTTGGAGAGTGATTATATTTATTTGGTGACACTGTGTGGGCCACTCCAGAAGGCCTAGCCATCTTGGTGAACTACTACCATTTGTATTAGTATTACTATTATACAATATAATTGGATACCCTTTAAAGAGGCTTATAGTAACTGACTGGTGACAGTGATAACTACCTTATAAGCTGGGCAAAGTTTACAGAGTGGGTAATCTGTGCCAGCCTTTCCCAGGTGAGTGTGTGTGTGTGTGTGTGTGTGTGTGTGTGTGTGTGTGTGTGTGTGTGTGTGTGTGTGTGTGTGTGTGAAAATTAATTCTTAAAGAGTGTGTGAGCTACTTGGGGGAGGGACACGGAGCACTGGGTTCACAAAGAGGGTGCTGGAGGATTTGGCTTGAACACTTGACTGCGGACCTAACCCTACAGCTGTACCAGTGGGGAGTCTTATTGGGGATCTGGAGGGAGACAGATATAGAGACATCCAGACTCCATGCTGAGTGTGTTCCCAGTGTGCTTTTAAGGGAGATTGTACTTAATGCAGAGAAGTCTGCATCTGGAAATACTTATTGTATCAGTTTGTATTTTAAGTACACATCCCTCTCCTATGTCAGTGGTGAAGATTCAGGCTCCTTGATTAATGGCCTTACATGGGGATGTCACATATTTGCAGCCATCACATGCTGGTAGCAAGGGTGGGCATCACACTCATCAGTCTGATAACTTTCATAGGTTCATAGGTAGGTACTAGGCTATCGGCCCAAGAGCCTACATAAGCCTAGTCAACAAGGTTCCCTGGCTTACACCCCCCAAGAAAGTTATTTTCCTGTGCCACTGTCGAGCAGAGACACAGAAGTGATCGCCGGAGTGTATTTCCTATTTCCCATCCACTCATCAAGATTTTTCTTGAAGAGTGCTAATGAAGAACTTTGCTTGACATAGATGGGTAGCCTGTTCCAGAGTATGGGAAGTCTCTGGGACAGGAATCTATTCCTCCAGCATGTCCTGTTTATTGTGGTGACAAGGTTTAGGTCCCTAGAGCGTGTAGCTCAGAGGGATTGGGATTTCTTTAGGTGTAGCATGTCCAACAGCTTTGGGTTTGACACAGCTTTATATGTTAGGCAGAGATCAACTCGGAGTAGGCGATATGCTACGGAGTAAAGCTGGAATTTTCTGAGGTGGTCAATGTAGGGCATTTGTTTGAGGCCAGTAATCCTCTTTGTGAGGCACTTCTGTGGCCTTTCCAGCTGCTGCAGATGTCTTGTGAGGTACATTCCAAAAGGGGCGTTGTACTCTATAATGGGTCTAATGAGTGTCGAGTAGAGGGGAACAATGACCTCTTTTTTCCTTGATGAGAACCCTTTTATGATGAGGTGTGCCATGTAGAAAGACTTCCTGACTACTGTGGCGATGTGACTATCAAAAGAGAGGCTACTGTCCACCTAGGTTCCAAGGTCTCTTATCACACATCCAGTGTTAAGTAGATTGCTGCTTATGTGGTAGTTCATGGGTACAGAGTTTTTACCAAAGGGGATGACACTGCACATTTTGGCATTGAGCTTGAGGCCATGGCTCTGACACCAGGCATCTGTCTCAGCAAGGCCCTTCTGTAGGATGCCCACATCATTTGGGGACTTGACTATGGCTCCTAGTTTGCAGTCATCTGCAAACTTCATTAGCCAGAGGCCTTCTGTGTTAGCCTGTACTTTGGAGAAGTAGATACCAAATAGGTGAGGTCCCAGGATGGAACAATGTGGTACTCCAATTGTCACTGCTTTGATGTCAGATTTGGAGTCTGCAACTTTTACAGCATAGGTTCTGTCAGTGAGCCAGTTGGCAACCCATCTTGTGATGTAGGGATTTATACCTAGTTTAGTGAGTTTAGCTATAATTCCAGAATGGGGGATGGTGTCAAAAGCCTTGGCGAGGTCAAGATAGGCTGTGTGAACCACCTTACCCTCATCTACGGCTTTGGTGACTGCCTCAAAGAAGTTGATCAGGTTCAGGAGGCATGATCTGCCTTTCACAAACCCGAACTGGGTGGGATCCAGAGTTTGGAGGTTACCAATGTCTTTGTTTATGAGTTCCATGATGATACGTTCCATGGCCTTGCAGACCAGGCTCGTCAGGCTAATAGGTCGATAGTTCCCGGGATCAGTGGCGGCTCCCCCTTTGTGGAGTGGGATAACTGTTGCTGTGCACCATTCAGTGGGCACAAAACCTGATGCAAGGCTATTATTGAACATGGTGCTTAAGTGGGGAGCCAGATCGTTCTGAAGTTCATGTAAAACGCAGCCTGGGATGTTGTCCGGTCCCATGGATACTGTGTTTTTGGCTTTAGAGAGTGCAGCTTTTACCTGCGTAGTTGTGATTACAGGGACTCTGCATTCTTTCTGTATAGATATGGGCCCTTTAAGGGGTGGTGGAGGCAAAGTTAGCACTGAACCTATCTGCCAGGATGTTGGCAATATCCGTTGGTTCTGTATATTTAGTGCCATTGTGCTGTAACTCAGAGCCGATCTGAGTGTTGCCATTGAGATTCTTGACATAGCTATAGAATGCTTTGTGGTTGTCTTTAGAGTCAGTGGCGATTTTGTTTTCATAACTAGCTTTGGAGGATTTTATGAGGGATCTCAGCTTCTTACTGAAGCTGACCAGGGAGTTTCTCCAATTATGGGATTTTACTCTTTTTTGCAACAGTTTCTTTCTTCTGTTGTAGAGTTTGTTTATGGCAGGGGACCACCAGATTGGCTTCCTTTTTTTGGAGGATAGCATCTTGGTTCTGTTAGGGATTGCACAATCCATGCACTCATGTAAGTGCTTATAAAGTGCATTTGTGTAGGATTCAGCAGTCATACCTCTATTGTCCATCAGCATGGGTGTCGTGAAGTTTGCCACTTCTGTCTTAAGAAGCGTGAAGTTGGCTTTGGAGAAAGTATTTACTGTGGTTTCCCTAATGGGGGGTGGAGGAGGGATGTGGATGTCTAGGGTGATTAGCTTATGGTCGAATCTGACCAACGAGGAACTGACCTCTGGTGTGGAGCACCAGTTGCCCATGTTGGTAATAACCAGGTCTAGGATATTGCTGCCCCTGGTGGGGGTGTGGATAAGTTGATCCATGGCATTGGAAATTATGAATTCCAGAAAACGTTGAGCACAAGAGTTGGTACACGAGTAATTTTCCGAGTTAATGGTAGGGTAGTTGAAATCGCCCATTATTAGGGTGTTAGGTTGTACCCTAATATTTTCCAGTGTATTAAGAAATGAGGAGTGGGAATCCTGGGGCATGGTGGGGGATCTGTAGCAAGGTACAATTTGGATTACGGTCTTGCCCAGAGTTAGTTGCACTTGGATAATCTCGGATGCATTATGCTGAGCAACTAGCCTGGAGGTGTGGATATCCTTAATGAATATGGACACGCCTCTGCCTTTAGTGTTTTGGTCCAGGTTAGGTGGCCGAAAGGTGTGGTATGAATTATAGCCTGGTAATGCAGGGGTACTCTCTAGAGCCTTGAACCAGGTCTCTGCCACTGCACAGATGTCGATGTTCTCCATTTTAAGGAGTGCCTCGAGAGAGTGCATTTTGAGGTTTAGACTTCTAGCATTGAGTAGCAATACCCTCAGATTCTTCTTGCCTGTACCTGTTAGGGTGGTGAATTTGTCATTTGAACCTTGCCTAAAAAAGGCACTATAGGGGTAGCTAGAGCCTTAGCCAGTATCTGGAATCCCAGGGGCGACAGGTGCAGGCCATCTCTGGCAAAGCATCGTGGCTTGTCGATCATGTCATCCCAGGCAGACAGATATTGGATCCCCTTAGAATTACACCAGAAGCTTAGCCAATTGTTGAAGTCAATCATTTTGTACTTGTACTGTGGTATCATTCTGGGTGATGGCAGGATGCTACTCAGGGCTAGGGTCATAGCTGCCTGGGCTACAAGATTGGACAGCTCCTCCATGTCCCTTTTCATGTAGTCCAAGGAGGTACGTCTCAGGTCATTCACACCAACATGGACAATGACAGAGTCATATTTGTACTTGTTGTGGACTTGATGCTGTGTTTTGGCTTTGGAGAGGGCTGTTTTAACCTGAGTGTTTGTGATTTCAAGGGCACTACATTCTTTTGGTATAGTTATTTGACCTTTTGTGGGTGGGGGGGTGAAGTTTGCACTGAACCTGTCTGCCAGGATGTTGGCTATATCTGTCAGTTCAATGTATTCTGTGCCATTCTGCATTAACTCCGAGCAGATCTGAGAATTACCACTTAGATTTTTGACATAGCTAAAGAATGCCTTGTGGTTATCTTTGGAGTCCATGGCAATTTTTCTTTCCAATCTAGCCTTGGATGATTTTATGAGGGAACGTAGTTTCTTGCTGATACTGATCAGGGATGTCTTCCCTTCTTGGGATTTTACTCTTTTCTGTACTAGTTTCCTCCTTCTATTGTATAGCTTGTTTAATGCAGGGGTCCACCAGACTGGTTTCCTTTTCTTGGAGAAGTGAGTCTTGGTTTTCTTTGGGATAGCATGATCCATGCATTCTTGTTGGTGTCCATAGAGTGCATCAGTAAAGGATTTTGCAGCTTGGACAGCATTATCCTTTAGCATGGGGGCTTTGAAACTTTCCACCTCGGTCTTAAGTAATGTGAAGTTTGCTTTTGAAAAGTTTTTCATGGTGGTTTCTTTGACTGGGGGTGGTGGCGGAATGTGGATATCCAGAGTGATTCGTTTATAGTCATATCTAACCAACGAGGGGTTGACGCCCGGTGTGGAACACCAGTCACCCATGTTGGTGATGACCAGGTCCAATATTTTGTTACCTCTGGTGGGGGTGTTGACCAGCTGATCCAGGGCGTTTGAGTTTATAAATTTTAGGAAATGTTGGTCATGGGAGTTTGTACTTGAGTAGTTCTCCCAGTTAATGTTTGGATAATTGAAATTACCCAATATCAGGGTGTTTGGTAGGACCTTAATGTTTCCCAGGGTTTCCAGGAATGCAGAGTGGGCATCCTGGGACATGGTGGGTGATCTGTAGCAAGCTATAATTTGAATAGCAGTTTTGCCCATTGTTAGTTGGACGTGGATGATCTCTGAAGCATTGTGCCGTGGCACTAACCTGGAGGTGTGGGTATCCTTGATGAATATGGATACGCCCCTGCCTTTTGTATTTTGGTCTGGGTTTTGTGGCAAAAATGTATGGTATGAGTTGTAGCCTGGTAGTGCTGGGGTGCTCTCTGGAGCCTTAAACCAGGTTTTTGTTACTGTACATTTATCGATTTTCTTCATACTGAGGAGTGCCTCGAGTGCGTGCATTTTGAGGTTTAGACTTTTGGCATTGAGTAGCATTACCCTCAGTTTTTGTTACTTGTGCTATTTACAGAGGTAGGTTTGTCTTTTGAGCCTTGCCTAAAAAAGGCACTATGGGGTTGGCAAAAGGCTTGGCCAGTATTCAAAAGCCTAAGGATGACAGTGCAAGCCATCTCTAGTGAAGCAGCGTGGCTTGTCGAGCATGTCATCCCAGGCTGACAGACACAGGATCCCCTTTGAGTGATACCAGAAGCTTAGCCAATTGTTGAAATTGATCATTTTTTCTCTATAACGTAGTATCATTCTTGGTGAGGGCAGGATGCTACTCAGGGTCAGGGTCATACTGGCCTGGGCTACATGATCAGAGAGCTCCTCCATGTCTCTTTTCATGTAGTCCAGGGAGGTATGGCTCAGGTCATTCACACCAACATAGACAATGACAGAGCTATATTTGTACTTGTTCTTGAGTGACCCAACAGGCAGCCAGCAGTAACCTTCTCCTTGTTCAGCCTAGTGAGTGGGACGTCAGTGTGCCTGACTATAGAGTCACCTATTACTAGTGTATTGGGTATGTTATTTTGCCTTAAGGGCTACGATTGCATGGCACACTGGTTTTCTGAAGTATGTGTTTCATGGCTTGTGTTGGGGGGGGTGGTTGCTTGGATGTCTGCTTTGGAGGTCTCTGTTGCTTTTGCAGATTTTTATTTAGCGCCTCCAAGTATGTTTTTGTGTATTTATGTGTGTTTTTTGTCGGCGCTTGTTTCATAGGTCTATGTGAGACTGGTGGTGTGATGCAAGTAATTCCCTTCTCCTCTTTACTGCCTGGTCCAGTCTTGGGTTGAGAGAGCTTAGCCTCCAGTTTGGCTGTATAATTGCATCTCTTGCATGTATTAGTGTTTGGTGGAAGGAGGAGAGGGTTGTCTGTGTACATGAGGCAATTGTAACATTGCCTCAAAATGCCCAGATTCACCAGTTGGACCAGAGAGTACAAGTGAAACTGCCCTTTGGACATGCCTGGATAGGTACAGTGAACTGTTTTACTGATTGGCTGGTAAGGTCGAATAGCGAGCCTTGTCCTTCTCTACAGTATAGGGGGGTCTACTGCTAAGGTTTATTAGTGCTTGCTATGAGTTTTGAGCAAGTGCCAGGATGAGAAGCGAATGGTTTGAGTGCTTAAGTTGAAAGTTTGTTGAAGAGTAGAATTTATGTAGCCGGGAATAGTTATACCCTAGCTAACCGGTGCTGCCCGGTGTGCAAAACCGCACAAATGCTGGTTTTATTAAATGATACTTAATCACTCCAAAGTCTCTCTTTTGTCTCTCTGCTGCTGTAGAACTCTGCAGGGCACCAGGCAAGAGCTTGCTGAGCTGTATACTCTGCTGTATTTGAATACATTAATATTGTTACCCATTAAAATATGGGGATACTGATAACAACGGCCACACTTATACATACCTGTTTTGTGACCCATTGTATTTTCAACCACTACTTTTTTTAGCTGTTAAGCAACAACCACTTTCAAAGTAATTTTTAAATGATCTACCCTTCCTATATGTAATAAGTGAACCTTGTCCCAACTTATTAATTAATTCAATATTCTCCCTAAACAGACCCTAGTTTTTACTAATATATCATATGTATTGGTACTGTCAAGAGTATATGTCATAATAATACATATTCCCCTTTACAGGTAGCTTATTTATTACCAGTCTCCATAGGAAATCATGACAAACTGCTATCTTAGAACATCACTTTTTTCTTAGTTTATGGCTTTAATCACTTGTTTTGGTAAATTGTTTCATAGATTTACAGAATAATATTGTTTCATCGCATTATTATACCACATGCTTTTAAAGAAGCAGAAAACTGGATTTAGTAACTCCAGTTCCCCTTCATCTTCATTCATATACATCAGACCTCTTTTCATTGGATTTAATCTTGAACCCACATGAAAAAAATATCTATTGCACACTTTTCATATTTTTCTGAGATTATACAAACATTTTACATGTACACTATTTTCCCAATCTCCAGATAAACCTTTTTCCTGAATGCTAATCTATACTTCCTCCTCAAAAGACATATTCCATTCATTTTTTTTATCAAACCCTTCCTAATTTTATAAGGTACTCCTCTCACTGTCCCATTCATTACCAATGCAAACAATATTCCTCTCATGGAACATCCTTGTCTTATACTACACTTCATGCATATTTATTTACTCAGCAACCCATTCACTAGCACTCTTCCTCTCCTATTTTGATATGCTGACATACATACTCTTTAATTCTATTACCTGTTCCATACTTCACATAACATCCCATAAAGCATTGCATCCTACTGTATCACAGTTTTATTGCCACCCTTTTGAATATAACATTGTGCACAATTTCTCTTACAAGTAATAACAATTTTTGAAAACCTTTTCATTTTAGAACATGCATACTTTCTTCCATTATATCCCTCATCCTTCCTTCCATTATTCTATGTATTATTTTCATAAAAAATGTCAAAATCTGTGTTATTTAGTGTGATGGATCTGCAATTTTTTTATTTCATTCTTTTCATCTTTCTTCCATATACATTTTAATATCTCACTATATAACTTGTCATAAAAAAATCCTTCAATCATTCTTTTAGCACATTTGCAAAATATTCTCTTTGCCAGTCCATTAATTTATTATACATTCCATACCATATACCATCTGGCCTGATACTGAATGAATATTTGTTTTACTAAGTGCTTTATCCATCTCACAAATACTAATTTCTTGTTCAAATTATTCCTTAACTAATTCTGGAATTATCTTTTATTTTGCAGTGTCTCTTTTTTCTCTATCTTTTGATTCATATACATATTTTCCACATGCTGTATTAAATACTCATAAGTTGCTTGTGTTCTGTTTACCTCTCCTTTGGCAGTCTTCATTTCCATCATTATACTAACATCCCCCTTTACTGTTACCCAGATATGCAGATTACTCCTCTCTTCTCTCTTGTAAATAATAGCTATGCCTTAACAGTAATGCCTCATTTTTTTTCTCTTTCTGTTATTTCTTTTTCAAATCATAATAGTCTCTTGCATTATTCTTTAAATTCTCTAACACAGTTCTATAAATGTTCTCATACGTCAGTTTCTCTTCCTTTTTTACATCATCCTTCCATTGAAAAAAGCACTTTTAATATTTCTTTTTAAATGTGGTCCACCACTCAGAGCAGTTTTTATTGAAGTCCTTCATGGTTATATGATCCTTCCATAACCAGAATACTTCACACTCTCCAATTTCATCCAAAAATGTTTAATTTATTCTTTTTATTCTCTTTCCTTTTTCCACATGCTCACTTTTTTCCATCACCTCTATCTATTTTGATAAATAGTCTGAAAAACCCAAAATAACTGCATTGCTATCTGTTACACCCGATTCCTCTATTAATATAAAATAATCAGTTTCACATCCAAGTGCAGCACATCCGTAAGTCAGCTGACTTTTTTCCACACAGCTGATTGCCACATTTTATCACGTCTTGTATTTTTCTACATCTTTCCCTTTCTTTTTATATCTTCCCATTAAGTCACAATTAAAGTCTCCTCAATTATGATTTTCATGCTAACTCCCACATAGTCTAATATTTGATTAAACAGATTCTCTCATTCCCTGTTAGTTTCATATGCATATAATGCTATAATTCTATAAACATATTCTTGGCACCTCATATCCACAGTGGTTAACCTTCTTATCCTTACCAATATTGCAGCTAGTACTTTTTTTTTGTTTCTTTTTCTTACACAACACAGCCACTTCAGAACAGCTTTCACTTCCTAAGTTCCATATTATATTTCCACCCCACAATTTTTCTGCATGCAGTCTTTCATCACTTGTCAAGAATCTTACATCCACATTGCATTTAGCACACTATTCCAGTATTCCTATCCCTCTTGCAGTGTTAATAATACTGCTAACATTTACTGAAAATTATCTAGAATTATGGCTTTTCCTTTTTTAAGTTAATGGAAAATAATTTTACATTTTCAGTTTCTTATCTCTACTCTTTCCCCATTTGAATAGTTTTCCTAGGTTTATGAACAAATAAACATTGATCCCCAGAATCAGATTTTTCACTGGCTAGAACTTCAAAGAATTAATAGTGTCAATCCCTTCTCTTGCCCTCTCGTTGTACATGCAATCTCTCTCCTGTTTTCTCACCCTACCTTTCTCTTCTTCGGCAGTTTTTCCTTCACCCAGTTTATCCCCTCTCTCAGCCTCTTGGTATACTTCTTTGTGTATGTTTTTTTTTCCCTTTCTCCTTCTTTTTCATTACTTACTGTTTGCTCTTGACAATCCATCTGAAAGTGTCCCTTTTTTATACAACCTGCATTCAGACACACACCTTCTTGCTGTATGGCCTTTCTATGTAATCTGGTTACATTGTACCTTGTCACAATCATTAATTAAGTGAGACTAGTCCCATCAAATGAAATATGATTTAGGCTGGCCAGCATATCTTAATGCCCCTTTATGACCAGCCACAAAAATAACACTTAAGTGTTTCATCATGTTTTATTTTTTTCACATTTCAAAACTGCTTCAAACCTCCACCCTCCATTCCATATGTTTCTCTCATCTCTAATTTTTATAATGTTATCAACAGTTTCACACAAACCCTGCATGCATTTTTTTAACATCCTGTTCTTCCAATTCATTTCTAAACTGCAATATAATTGTTTTTATCATTTAAGTTGCTAATAGAAAACAATTGTTCCACAAATAACTGTTCTTTTTTTGTTACACTTTTCCAGAAATGTTATCATCAGTCCCTCCCTTTCAAATATTTAGTCACAAAAAAGTGTCTGCCCCTATATGAATAAAATACCATATTTCTTGAGCTTTAAAACCCAGGACAGTTACCAAATTGACCCATACATAATATCTGTCTATTACACTGTCACTTTTGTTCTTCTTCTCACAACTGGTCTTCTCTTCTTTTCAAAAACTATTTTGCTTACAGTTTTTTGCTGCCCTCCATTTTCTACCAGCTCTCACTGCTGTAGATGTATTATTTTATTATCTGCTGCCACAAAAATAGATACCTTCTCAATTTATTGCTGCTTTCCTCTTCTGCTCTCTGACACTGCTGCATTTTCCGCTGCCACATCGCCTGGCTCTTTCTCCACATTACCATCCCCAACACTTTCAAAAGTTATCTGCTCTTTCAACCCATGAAAAAGCAGAACTGTCATCTGGATCATCCTGCTCGATTATTTTAACAGAACATCATCTGCAAGCCTTAGCCATTTCTGTTATCTGCACCGCATGAACAGACTCACTTCCTTCCTTCTCCGTTGAGTCAGCTAGATGTTGCTCATTTTTATCAACCACCACACAGGAATCTTTGCTTACATTTTGATGCACCATACTGAACAGATTTTTCTCCAAATTCACATTTTCCACCTACAAACTCTAAGCTGTTCAGATTTTCACAGAATGTCCAGATTTTTTGCCTCATATTTTTGATCTGTTCCTCATAAAATGTGTGCTTTTTTTCTGGTAAATCATTAAAGATTGAAGTTACTAAATAATGACACACATTTCAGTTTCAGACTTTATGTCCTTCAGAAAATGCTTGCAAACACAAAACCTGTTATTCTACCATCTTTCTAAATTCACAAGAACAATATTTAAAATCTTTTCCTATTTTCAGACCATTGTCCCAGATTACTTGTGCTAAGAGATTGAGAAGAATGAAAAGAGGTTACTAGCCTAGTAGCACTAACCCGATCAACAAAGGGTAAAAATATATATATTTCTTTGCAAGCATCTGTCTTCTATTTCTGCTGGATCACAGCATGGCTACTGTGATTTAGTCTGGCTTTTTCGTTTATTCACAAAACATTATGACCTCTTAATTTAACAATACTTATTTACCTTGAATTCACTCATGTTTATAATACTTTCCTTTATTGTCTAGACCTCCTCAGTGTTTTCAGAAGACTGTCTGATAGAAGCTGATTTTAATACCTTTATAAGCTGTATGCTTAGTTTGTACCTCAACAGAGGTCTCTGTAATGGCAATTGTCGGTGAACCTCCTACCAAGAACTGTTGGAGACTGACCCACTGTATCACTGGACCCCTCTCCATGTAGTGTTGTAGATTGTCCCACTGTATCACTGGACCCCTCCCCTTTATTGTTGTAGACTGCCCCACTGTATCACTGGACCATGATGCTTGCATGTTGTGATTATCATCAGCAACAGATGATTTAGTGATATCAGCCCTATTTTGTCCTGTTGTGCTGGACCCCGTACTGGTGGAACCTATGAAAGCAGGAAAAACACATGAAAACATTGTCTGTCTACACACACATATGCTTCTGTAAGTTTCTGTAACCCTCTGTCCCATGCAAAATACTACACACTCTCACAAACTATAACATATTTTGACAAACATAAATTTTGGTGCACGTTGATGCAGTTTCCAAACAATGGGGCCTGGAAACAAAAATATGGTGTGTCTTGGTCAAGCCTTTCTTGTAAATGCCAAGATGCATATCCAGGTGACACATGTGCATGTACAGTAGGTTAAAATGGGTTGAGGTACATGTGTGTGTGTGTGTGTGTGTGTGTGTGTGTGTGTGTGTGTGTGTGTGTGTGTGTGTGTGTGTGTGTGTGTGCGTGTGTGTGTCTATGTGTGGCTATGTGTGTCTGTTGGGTTGCACTGTATGCAGCAGACAGTTGAGGTATACACAGTAATTAAAATACCTGGAAGTGTTAGGCATGTTTAAATGTCTGTGTGCGCATCTGTGTCTGTGTATACGTCAGTGTACTCATGAGCTTCTAAGCAACAGACTGCAATTATATGTTCTTGACAAACAGTACTTTGATAATTCCTTATGTATTTATTCATTCATTTGAATGCAGTCAAGCATCTGATGTAGATATAGTCATTTAGCTGTCTATGGTGGACATGCTAACTGCTGGACAAGTCCAGACAGGAATAACAGATGTAAGGGAGGTTTAGTTAGGTCTTCCTGATTCGCCGTAGAAAACATACAGTACCATGGACCTTCAGTTTTAATATTTCATATTAGTAGTCATCATATGTTATAATATAATCAATATCTTCACTGAACCCCCTGCAGAATTGTATTTCTTTGCTTAACATGATGTTTCCAAACAATTATTCTGAAAACACAGTCACTGTGTCCTGTAGCCAAATGATAAAGTCATTGCTTATTGATACTGGTACAATTCAGTTTTTCCCTTTCAGTTTTCAGAGGTCATTAAAACACTTATTATTGCATTCTTCCATTGAAACCATACTGTGTTGATAATTAAGCTATAAGACTTAATATGAATCAATATCAATTTGCGTACTTCATTCAAACTATAGTTGTTTACATGACCTTGACACATTTCATCTTCACTTGTTCTTATGACCATGATACCCTATTTATCTGTTTTTTTAATTCATTTTCTGAATCTAGAAGGGGTGTTTGTTGACTTTATAGGTAGGTGCATGTTTGTGAGTACTTGTGTGCATTTTGTATGGATAGTGTAATAGAGTACTGTGGAGCAGTATTGTAATTATTCCATAACTAACTTTATATTGCTTAGAAGCTTTTCGTTTTAAAATAAGAGTTATACTTTCTGATTTTTTTCAACCCAGGCTTTTTACAATTATCTAATCATACTTGCCATCTTAATTCTTGCAATCCTAATTTGTTCTGCTTATTTGCATCTCTGCATCTGTTTCAATCTTTTCAGTAAATAACAAAAATGAATGAAATCCCTCACAGTGTTGATTAAATTCTTTTTATTAATAGTATATAAGTGCTAGTAAATTTGCATTCTTGGATACTTTTCCATCTTCCCTACATAGAATGCTGTACAAGTCTTTTGACAAGTTAAATATACTATGCTTTTGTCTGTCAGTGAAACAAGATGAATGTTGGGGTATCCTTTTCGTAACATGAAGGCTCCCAATCTGGCTACATTTATGCATGGGCATTGGTTACCCATTCTGCATACACGAGTTTCTCCACTATTACTACCTCTGTCTATCACTTTTTCTCTTAGAGTAACATACACTTCAAATGTTTAAAAAGAACCCATCATATCAGACAATTATTGCTTTTGTATCAGATAGGTAATTTGCATCCTGGTGGACCCAGACCATTCACCTTTAGGGAGGGAAGAGTTTTTACAGAAATTATTTATTTATTTTTCAAATTTTTTGAAAGCTGTGCCTATGGCAGAGATCTGTGACCCCTTTATTAAACATCTATTGGATAAATTATGCAATAACATTGTATGTATCATGCAACCTGACAAGGTAGGTGGTATGGTTTTGTATTATGCACAAAATCGTTCCAACATTATGTTGGAAATCTTACACAATATTCAAACCTATACCCCTATGTCTAAAAAACAAATCAATGTAGCATATTGAAGGATTGATTTATATTTAGAAGAGTCCATATTAAATCAGTGTATTGATGCTGAAACCTATAATTTTTTATTAAATATAAATCCAATCATTCCCACAATTTTTGGCATTTCAAAAATTCATAATGATGTCCTTAGACCCCCATTCAGACCCATTGTCTCAGCACAAGGATCAAAGACATACCCACTATCAGTTTTGATTGATAGGTGGGTAAAACATATTTATGATAAAGTACCACATCTTATTAATGATTCCTGATTCTTATCGGGTTGTTTTAAGAGCAACATCTGGAAGAAAAATCTAATATTCATGACCACTGATATCATAGATATTTTATGGTCATTCCAAAGAAAGAGGGCTTAGAATATTTTCATGACAGTTTAATTCAGTGTTCTACCCTTTGTAATTATAAAATCAACCTCGTTATGGAACTAATGTCTCATGTTAGATCATAACTACATTTATTTTGAGGGGGAAATGTTTTCAACAAATTAGGGGTGTAGTGATAGGAGCATCCTGTGCCCCTGCTTTTGCAAATATGGTGTTGTTAGGTTGGGAAATCAGTTTGTATTCTATTGTAAATTTTCTAATCAACTTCATTTATACCTATGATGTTTAGATGATATCTTTATTTTATGGGATGGAGAGGTTGAAGAGATTCATTTATTTGTAGAATATTTGAACAAGACCATAGAATTTTTGAAGTTCACATATACTTGGAGTAGAGAAAAGATAAATTATTTGGACACTCTTATTTCCCACACACAATTAGGATTTAAATCAAATGTTTATAGGAAGAAGACCTTTTGTAATTCCTATTTACGTTATACAAGTCATCACCCTTTGTGGCAAATGAAGAGCTTACTGAAAGGGCAGGCGATCAGGGTGTCACACATGACATTTCAACAGGATAGTGGGTGAGAGGAATTAGTCAGGTTGAGGGAAATATTGTTGGTGAGAGGGTACCCTATTCACCTTGTAGATAGTTTGTTTTTAAAAGTATACAAGGACTTGGGGAATAAATATAACCCCCTTTTAGGAATATGGTTAACAAAACCTAAAACGTATGAAGGAAATAAGAAATATGAAAAGGCACTTATAGTGGAACATAATCAATTTTCCAAAGAAATTAAAGAGATTATCAAAAGAAATTATAGTATTTTTAAAACAATTTTCAATGTATTCATTATGGTGGAACTGGAACCTATGTTTATATCCAAAACAGCACCTAATTTTAAAAGGTTAATGGAAAACAAACAATGTGTTTGTTTGTTTGTTTTGTTAACAACTGAGGGTACTGTGAGGTGCAGATGCTATAGACAGTGCACATACATTACCAAGGATCAAACTGTGGTGCTTGAGAACATTTTGAAAACTAAAATAATATTCCAGGATGGGAAATGTACTACCCAAAGAGTGGTTTACTTGGCAACATATGATGGATGCATAGCATTTTATCTTGGTAAAACAGAGCATTCACTTAGGACATACATTTATGAACATACTTATGACATTGCCAACAAAAATGAAAATTGTTTAGACATTCCATAGAGTGTAATAGTTTTAAGAAATTTTCTTTTGGAATCTTGGAAAAGATCAAACAAGGCACAAGGGGATGGGGATTAGAAAGCACTTTTAAAGATATGTGAAATGAATTGGCAGCTTAGACTGGGAGTTACCTTTCCCCAAGGGTTAAATGAAGATGTCTCAATTGCACCTGTTTCAAGTTAAGGGCCAATAAATTTTAATTTCAACTTTTATTATTGTTTATGGCATTTTGGAACTTGCTAACATTTTGGTTAGAAATAATGTTAAAAAAGAAAAAAGATGTGGCAGTGAAGGCTAATTGAAATCAATGGATGTGGGCTCATTTTCAAATTTTCTGTTGCTTTAAGAAAAGAGCGATTTTAATTACTTATTAGTCAACCAATGAAATTGTTTTCAGGATTGGTATATAATGTTCCTGTTACAAGATTATTTTACTCTGACAAAATCTCTTTTATGAGACAAAAGCACTCAGTATTTTATTAAAACAGTTAATATTCTATTAAAACAGTTGTTTAACATTACTGGACCCTTGGCTGTATTTTCTTGGTTCTAAGTCCACATTTAGTGACAGGTCAGGAATGCTAGAAAGTGTTCTGATATTAAAATGTTTAATGGCTGACTACTCATTTTTGATTGGTTCCAAAATCAGAATCTGTGATTATACAAACAGCACAAAGGCATGTACTTCTTGTATATTATAGTGGCTGATATAAAGGAAAGGTTTAGGCAAATTTACTTAAAAGTGAGTCCTAGTATTAAAATGTTGAACAGCTGACCTCTCAGGTTTGATTGTTTCAAGGATCACTGGCTTTGTTTATGGAAGCAGCACAAATGCATGCATTCTTTGTATGCCTCTTGGACATCATAGTACCTTGTGCAAAGAACACTTTTAGGCTAACTGACTTAAAAATTGTGACTCCATACTAGTGCTACAATAATAAAACCTGTTTTATTTTATTATATTTGTTTAATTTCACTTGTGCTCTCTGATCTAGATGGCTATGTTTAAACAAATATATCTCTAAGGTCAACTATGACAGGGTGAGGGATGTATTCCCTCTGCAGAGATTTATGGTATAAGGGAAGAAATAAGTTGGAAATCCACTTGTTTCTATATATTTTTTTGTTTTGCAACATAAAGCTGGTTCCTTCTGCTACATCCACAGCTTGAATGAGCACACATTTTTTTTTGTTATTGATATGTAAACATCACTACTTATTTGCCTTCTTCATTATATGTCCATAGGTTCATGTTAGCCTAATGACCACATGTGTGTTTACAAGCCTAGCTGTGCAACCCATTTCAGTTTTGTCCCTGAATTCCTTGGATGCTTATATGGTGGGATATGTTAGTAAAGAGGCAGCTAAGGGTTATGTGGGGGCTATGTTAGTTGGGGATTAAGCTACTTGCTGTCGATCAGTCCATCAGAGATATAAGGGCTAAACCAGGCTGAATTTGCAATTTTCTATCCAATGATCAAGGTTTATTTTCAATAGGGTCAGGGATAAACTCTGCTTTATGTAGATGGGGAGCTTATTGCATAAGGTGGGTATCCTTTGAGACACACATTGGTCCCTCCTTATGCTGCAGATAAAGTTCAGGTCCTTGGATCTAGTGTTTCTGGCGGTGTTTCTCTTGTGGATGTGCAAAGGATCCATAAAACCTAGAAGTGAGATGACTTATATACCTATCAGTAATCTGTGGTAATTGAATACAGAAATAGGAACTTTAGGTAATCTGTGTAAGACAGGGCATTCATAACCTGGATTCTCCTGGTGAGGAACCTTTGAAGGTGTTTCACCTGTTGCAAGTACCTGGTACTCAATGATGGGTCTGATAAGGGCTGAGTATATTGATATTATTACTTCCTTGGACCTAGATGCCATACCATTGCTTATGAGTTGGGTGACATAGAATGATTTTTGTATTGTTATCTTAGTTACATGTTGGTCAAAGGCCAGATTACTGTCTACATATGTTCCCAGATCCCTACTGGGTCAACTCTTACGGGCGTTTTATTGATTAAGTAATATTCGATTTAATTAAGTATGACCTTGACATATATAGAAATGGATTTGTCTACACAACGGACTGAGAATTAAATGGATAATGCTCTTGAGCTACTTAATAGAAGTAGGACTTCACTATTAATTATATGCCATGGTTTTGATTTTCCTTTTTAGATGAAGAGAGAGCATATTTCTTGCAGGCTTTAAATTTGTGTTATGCTACTAGGTGTGTGCATTCTAAATTTTTGATTCAGGTACTATGCTGAATATTTGGAAGGGAAAAGATACTTGCATGTTCACTAATGGTGTTCATTGCTCTCTGTCAGTTCATTTACAAGATCCTTATCTGTGGTTAAATCCATTGAAACCTACTCTTGTTAATCAGCAGATGCACAGCATACCACATCACAACATTCATGATTTGCTCCTACTTTTATGAGAATTGATTGATTTCATCTTTACAGGGGGAATGACAGCTTTGTTACATGGTTTCAGGCAATATGCAAGACTGTTTACAGAACATCTGTGTTTCTCCCCTTGAATAAAGACTGCTTTAGCTGATTTATTTCAATGAAATTTGTGAAAAGCATGGCTATTCTGTCAGATAGCCTTGGTTTTCTCTTTGCTAATGAATGTAGTTGTTTATCTATTAAAAGGTGCTTTATATGACATTCTATAGGATTTTGGAAATAATATTAATTCTTTAATTTTTTTTACATACAAATATGACATTTTCCATATCAGTAAATGTTGGCCAGCAAATGACTGTTGGGCTACAAATTTTTAAAAATGCACAAACTTTGGTGATGCAGTGTCTCTTGGTGAGATCCCATTTTCTGTAACATCACTTTCTGTATCTGGTATGAGGTCCATTTGTATAAATATTCTTGTACATGTTTGGAAGGACATGTTGCAAAAAGCCATCGCCATTATTCAGTCTTGGAAACCTTTCTGAGATAAACGTTCCCTCTACAGTCCCGTTTTTGGTCAATAAATGGCAGGGTGTCTCCATCTTAAGTTATAGCCATTATTTGGGTGCTGTTCAAGAGTAAAAGTCACAACAGAATTGATGGATTTTGCTTGAATGCCTTTCCTAAATAACATTCCTGTTACAAGCCTCATGCATTGCAAATTTCTTCCAGAAAGGGTATGCACCATATCACACTGTAGGAGAGATGAAGCAATTATTCATTTTTAATGTAGGAGAATTTTAAAGATTTAGGCCCCAGTCCTACATTGTTTTTTAACTGATGATGTGCTGAGTAAATTTCCAGAGATTATTCTACATGGATGCCATGCAAAATCTTACTCTAAGTTTTTTTTTTTATAGAAATATACTGGAGCCATCTGGCTTAGCAAATGTAAGGTCATGGTCCATAATTCTGTGCAAGATACATTTTCACGTTTCTAAATCTTTAATCTCTGGTTATAATCCAAAGCTTTGCATGTGTTATGTTGTGTTCACATAGCCATTTTTTAAATAACTGCTTTTCTTATATTACCTTTTTAATGTTCCAGTAGTTCTGTAATGTTTCCTTTTCATATGGAGTTCGTAAAGTTTCACAATGCATTTTCTGACTGTTCTTATGAAAATGTTTAATCAGATATAATTAACTTGTCTTTATCAGGGATGTATTCTTGAATAGAGCACTGTGCAAACATTCTCATTTTTTGTGTATTTTGCTCATGCTATTTCCATTTACTTGATTTCATTTTATCCTTAATTGTAGGTATGTTTGCAATAAAACATTAATGTCTTTGTTTCCTGTCCTCTGGTACCTAACCCTCTACCCTTTTGTTCCCCTCCCTTCAGCCAAGTGACAATATTTTCATCCTTGCTAGCTAAGTGGCCAGTATCAGTAAAGAATTAGCTTTGGTGCTGCACAAACTTCCTTTATCACATATAAGATGGCAGAGTTATCTAGGAAGCATTTTCCAAATTGCCTCTGTAAAGGATCAAGTTAAAGGGAGATACAGACCAGAAAGAATAAGATAAATGGATCAGTATGTCCAATACTTAGTATGGTGTTGTCAAGAAGTGCCTGGCAGTAGGTGCAATGTGTCTATAGTTTTTTTTTTTTTTCTGGCCAGCATTAATCAAGCATTATGAAGTAGAAATAAGCTGAACTGTATTAAAAATACTAAGGAAGAAATAATAATTCCAGTGAATATAACTGGCCATAATGCTCTGAAAGGTAAAAAGGATAACACTTTTTTATATTCACTGAAGGATCCAGGTGATGTAAGAATAGCAAATGTGCAGAGATGGCATTCCTTTAAAACATGGTATATTTACTCTTGGTCAGTAGAAACCACTGGACTTTCAAATAATGAGATAGCAATAATATAAACATGCAAGAGTTAATAATGTTGAAGAGATTACATTTTTAATTGTAACAGTTTATTCTAATGACAGGGTACAACTTGGAATGATAACATACTCTGTTTGGACATGAGCAGCAATGGATTTCCAAGTGCTTCTACTAGAAAGAAGTAAGAAGCCAGGAAACAGATCCAATACCATAATTCCATATTCAAAATACTAAGTGAGAAACATTTTACTTCTTAAAAAATCAGAACTGATTATCACTTTGAGATGAACCTCACCTTGTTTTTTTATTTCTGTATTGTCACTGTTTGCATAAGTGCATGAATTTATACATGCATGTATCAACATACTGTAGCTTAAAAGGGATCATGCAAAACATTCAGCTGATAGTGATTCATTCACTTATGTCTCTGGAGAAAGTAATGTTTCTTCGGGAAAGCAATGAATTAATTTGCTGCTCCTAGAATATTTAGCAATCAGCAAAAATATTCATAAGCAAACATTAACTGCTAAAATAAAGAATGTATATGTGATGTAGAACTTTTATACTGATTATATAAAATGCAGGAAAATGCAGTGAAAACAATTTCAAAAATAATGATTTCAGGCAAAAGCAGCAACATATATTGAAAATTATTTAGGCAGGAGTTGCGATATACCCAAAGCTGGCTCGTGTAATGCAAAACAACCTGTACCCTGCATTTAATAAAGCATCTTTGGGATTGCTATACCTCAGATGTATGAGCACATGCCCTGCACTCCAGAATAAAGTATGATTCAGAAACTTGTCTGGAAGCCACAGTTTGCAATGTTGGAATCCATGCATTTCACAAAGTTCAGGCAACATAAAAATAGACTGATGTATTTCACTTTATTTTTTTTTTTATTTGTTCAGTTATGTCTTTGCTTGCTTATTTTATTGTCTATCTGGGTTTATTTTGATGGTATAGTAAGAAGTTGTGACTTATTAGGCAATGACTCCTCTTTTAGGGATAATCTAGGAGCAGAAGTCTGGTTGAATACCATGTACAGAGTCAAACACTATACAAACGGACACTGGGGAACTTATACCTAGAGATTGAAGGTAGTAATTATCTGTCAGTTATTGGACTAAGACTCTATAGTTAGCTGGACACTAATGAAAGCAGTTCAGTTGCACAGTCTAGTTTATTCAAGAATTTATATTGAAGCACTATTGCAGAGATGGACAATACAAAAACACACAGTGATTAGGGAAGAAAGAATGTAGATAAGACTAGACCTCATATGTTTTAACCAAAACCTTGAAACTGTCAAGCACCAAGATCATCTTAAGCCACTCTGAAAGAACATTCCAGGGACATGGCCCCTGATATGCAAAGAAACATGCCCCCACTCCATGTAATGAGATAATTTGATGAATGAAGAGTATGAGCATGCTAGTGCAAGGTGACACTTTCCCTGAGATAAGTAGAAGAGTTTTTTAGGCATTGCAAGACTGACTAGACAACTACTGCAGCCTGTGCAACATTGGTATGATATGATAATATTTAGATATCTGAGTGACTGGCTGTGATGCAGCATTCTGCACCAATGGAAGTCAGTAAAGACCAATTTCTGGTATCCCAATTGGAAGTCATCAGTAGACTAGCAGCAAGGAAACTACAACATGGGCAACTGTGTGTAAATCAATAGGTTCATAGATTAGTACTAAGCTAACTGCCCTTGCGAGCCATTTTAAGCTGAGCCAATTATCCCTTGTGAGACTCACACCCTGCACCTTGTGTTTGTAAAGCAAACACCTTAACCATTAGGCCACCCTCCCTACCCAAATAAACAGCCTTGCACGTCTTGAACCCAGCACCCTATACACTATAGTCACAGTAGTTAACCACCAAGCCATCACAACAGTTAATCAAATTATTAACATGATTAATCACTGAGATATTCCTCAGATGATGCCATTAACATTTAATGACAACTGAAACCTGCTCCTTGAGGGTAAGCCGATAGTCAACAATTATATCTAGATACTGCATCTTAGATACAAACTCCAGCTTGCCACTCATATACCTAATAATTATTACCAACTGGTATTGAAGGATAACACATGTTAATCTGAATTGTCATAGCAGCCATCTTGCTGGTATTCAGCTTTAAATGATTAACAATCATCCAGTAAACTGGTGTTTGCTGAAGTTCAATTTCAAATTGGCCATCAGCAAATGACAGGGAAGGAAATGCAAAACTGAGGGCACACTGGATGAATTTGAGTACCTACAAGATAGTTGTCATGGCAGCAAATTGGAGAAAAGAGAAAAAGCTGAAAATTGAGATATAAGTGAAAATAGTGGAACAGATTAACAACTTCTAGCATATGGGATGAGTGGTTGAGGGGACAGGAAGTCTGAATGAGGTCAAAGATAAAATCAGAGGGGCTGCAGACAAATGGTAAAAAGTGGAAGAGGTAGCATGTGACAGAAGAATGTGAAATATACTGAAAAGTAAGGTGTAAAAAACAGTGGTATGACCAGTACTAATGTATGGTACAAAAACTGGACACTGAAGCCAGAGCAAATGTGAAAGCTAGAGGTGATTGAAATGAATTGCCTGAGATGGGTAGTAGGATGCATCATACCTCTCAAATGTACTGAATTCTTCTGTATTTACAGGTTTTGAGGGCAAAATATTGGGGTCCCACGAATTCCAAAGCGACCCCCTTCATTTCTGAATTTCCTGGTCTTTTCTTTTTTGTATTACCACTTTAAAATTTTGGCTGATGTCACCATGATTCACCAGACTACAGAGGCATGTGTGATGACATCAGCTACTGCCTATTGGACTCAGAGGGAAATAGGGAATATAACAGTGTAGGCGGGTGGCAAAATTTAAATTTTGCAGAGTTAACTGTTATCTAACAGAACAGTAAGAACCATTGCTGTACATTATTTTATCTTTATTTTATCTGCTGGCAAAGAATTGTTTAACTGTGTGTAAAAGTCAGTAGTTCTTTGTTGTGCATTTATCTGCATCAATCGTACGTTTCTGGCCAAGAACTGGTTTCTTGTGCATTATTTTGTCTGCTGGCCAAGAACAGTACTGTTTAACTTACTATCCATAGTTTGTGTACTGTTTAACTGTGTGCAATTAATATGTCTGTAGTTAGTCATTGTGAATTTATCTGCATCAGTCATAAGTCTGGCCAAGAACTGTTTAACTGTGTACATGTAACTGTTCCCGTTGTTGTGCATTTATGGCATTAAGGCATTATCAATCCATTGTTGTGCATTTATGGCATTATAAGTCCACTGGCCACTCTAATCAACTGTTGTTGTGCATTTATTTTATCTGCTGTGTGTGTGCATGCATTTTATCTGCTTGGTGTATTTAGTTGTGTGTGTGTTTGCATTTAGTTTATCTGGTAGCTGTGTGTGCATATAGTTTATCTGCTGGGTGTGTGTGTGTGTGTGTGCATTTACTTTACCTGCTGGCTGTGTGTGTGTGCGTGTGTGTGTGTGTGTGTGTGTGTGTGTGTGTGTGTGTGTGCGTGTGTGTGCGTGTGTGTGTGTGTGTGTGTGTGTGTGTGTGTGTGTGTGTGTGTGTGTGTGTGTGTGGTTACCTATCAAAACATCTACTCTTCATAACATCTAAACTGAAAACATCAAGACCTAACATCTAAACTTCAAAACATCTAAAACTCATAACATCGAATCTCAAAACATTGAAAACTATAAAGCAACTATAAATAACATCTCACACACTGTTTGCTACATTTATGCATGGGGGCAAGGCCCCCTGCACCCCCCGTAAATTAAATATACCAACTCCAAGATCACACTACAGTGGGGGGAAAAGTTAATTTCCTAACCTCACTGTAGTGCAACCTTGGAATTGGTATATTTAATTTACGGGGGGTGTGGGGGTGCAGGGGGGCTTGCCCCCCCCGCATAAACATAGTAAAAACTCTGTGAGATGTTATTTATAGTTGCTTTGTAGTTTTCAATGTTTTGAGATTCAATGTTATCTGTTTTAGATGTTTTGAAGTTTAGATGTTATGGTCTTGACGTTTTGAGTTTAGATGTTATGAAGAGTAGATGTTTTGATAGGTAACAGTGTGTGTGTGTGTGTGTGTGTGTGTGTGTGTGTGTGTGTGTGTGTGTGCGTGTGTGTGTGTGTGTGTGTGTGTGTATGAAATGCCCCAGTTAAGTATACCTGGTGGTTAGTGTTACTCAGGCTTGAACCCTGTACCTTAGGTACAAAGAGCAAGAGCCTGAATTCCCTACCCACACCACCACTTGTGTTCAATGTTTGAAATGTTTGGCTCTTTGGTCTGTTCCTCTAAAAATTTGTGGTTTTCTAGAAAATTAGTAAGAACTGAATTCACTAAATAATGATGGCCATTTAAGTTTCAGTCTTGCTATCTTTTAGGAAATGCATGGTAACACAAGTCATTTTATTCTAACAACTTTTCTAAGATTATACAAACAATGTTTAAAATGCGTCTCTTGTTTTGGGCCTACCCCCAATAAATTTTGACTTTTTCTAGATTTCTTGTACTGCATAGTTCTTCAGCAGGAGAGAAGCTTAGTGCTGCTTATGCTAAGACTGTTTGTGTTAGCAGCACAACAGGAAAATGCTTGAATTTGACACAGAAAGCTGTTGGTTTTACTTCCACAGTATGTAGATGGATTACTGATACTGCACTGTGTTGTTCTTTTAATGAGGGTGGATGCTGCAGTCCTGAGAATGTCCTCTATGGTAGAGATACCTAGTAACGATGAACCTGTTATCAGTTTGCCATCCATTCCCTATGGCAATATTACTAGCTTATCATTTTTTTAATGTAAATGGGCAATTTATTCCTCAAGGGCCGCAGACACTTTATTTGTAGATGAAATAATGAAATATAAAGTTGTTTGCTAACAGCAAGCAACCTCTTCATTAGTTACAGATCTCTTTAATGTGGAATTATTTATACGACTTTTACCTCTGCAGAGATTGTGCATATTTACTGATACTGGTGGATTGTAGAAGTTTGAGTAGACTTTTATGATGGAAATGTTCTGAATTGGGCAGTTCTGTCATTACTGGTTCATGCATTTTGTTTCATTGCTTACTAGAAAAATGTTCAACACAATAAATTTAAAACATGCTCTAAAAAATGTGCTGCATTATACAAGGAATATAATTTAATACAATCAGGAAGATGTATCAAAGAACAAATGCATGTTTCATGTGCAAGGGGCCTATGGTATGAAAACAGCCCAAAGGTAATCTTTATTTGTCACTGGCCAGATGCATTTTCTTTGAATGTGGGTTTTAATGCTGTTTCAATCAATGTGAAGTTACTTTCAAGGGGAGAGAAGTTTTAACGCTGTCTATTTTCATTGTGAGACAGCATTGCTTTGTTTAGCAAATGTCTATTAATGTTTGTGCAATAAAATGCAAAATAAAAGTTTTAAATGAAATCCAAATAATCATTGTAGAAGTAAAGCAGTATGCACATTACAGTGTTTATGATAAATGCAGTGAAATAGCCAAGTAATGGGACAATGGAAAGGCTGCAGGGAGAAGACTGTGTATGTGGGCCCTCATTCTCCCATGATTTTTGAGGAGGTGAAGGGTGGCAAACTCAAAGACAGCTTTGGGCGGCACAAACTCTAGCTACGCCACTGATCAGTAGGCCATGCAGAATGACCTCTGGAGGTCCTAGCAAACTATAATATTCTTTTGTTACAATTAGAATAATTCCTACCATTAAATGCCCTACTTTTACCGCAAAACCCACACTACAGCTTAAAATTTGCCCATAAATTGGGTGTAAAGTGAACCAGTAAAATACAACCAAAAAGATATATTTGGAGTGAAATTAAACTGTACAATACAGCCAAAAGGATACATTTGGTGGAAATAGAAACAAGTGAAAAGCTACATTTGGTGTACAAAGAAAAGAAACAAGTAAGCCCAAGGATATAATTGGAGTTAGTGTCAGCCCCACTGCACTCAGGCTCACTCCACTCCTCTCCCTGCCCCCTATTCCCGCCCACCCCCACTAGTGCTACATTTCAACTAAACTTAGCCACTTCCCTCATGCTAACCACCAATCACTGAATCGTCTCCACCCTTGTACCCATTTCCTTCTCTTCCACTATTTCACATCATGTAAAGCACAGTCTTCCATCTCACTACCTTATAATCACAAACACCTCTCATCATCCACCACACCCACCCCATCCCAAGCAGATCTCTCACTCATGACCAAACCCAACCAAACCATGCCCAAACTACCCAAACCCACATACATACACCTCTTACTATTGGTCCTAAGTATATCTACCCTCCCACTGCTAACTTCTAACACCAACCATCAAAAACAACTTAATTTTATCCACATACCAAGAAAAGTACTTCCACTAACATTATTACAGCACACCCTTTTACTCAACTAGTCCCATGTCACTACCAAACCTTCTTTATTCACCACTATGCACACAGATTACAGCCATCACACTATCAGTCCCAAACAACTATAACAAACTTTAAGACCCTAAACAAACTACTCAAACTCTATTTTTATGTCAGAACCAAACTCATTAGCTGCAGTGATATACACCCAAACCCAGGCCCACAAAATCTAGGAGTCCCAACCCTCAACCTGAATGATACCCTACTCCACCGAGACAAATTCACGCTCCTCATTTTAAATTTAAATGTTAGAAGTATACTAAACAAAATCCACAACCTTCATGCACTACTCTCCTTTTATCAACCTGAGATAGTCATACTAACAGAGACTTGGCTTAAACCAGGCAACCACAACAATGAAATCACTCCACCAGGTTACAATATAATTCATAGTGATAGAACAGGTAAAAAAGGGGGGTGTTGCTATAGTCAATAAATCTCACCTCATCCTGAGAAAGTAGACATAACAACCCCAGACCTCGATTAAGTTGAACTCACTCTAACAAAACTAAAACTTAATGATAGTAAACACATCAACATCATAGGATGCTACATCCCTCCAGGCAACAATATCCCCATTACAGAAAAACTCCTAGAATGGATATCTAACCCCCCCCCCCCGGAAAGCATATTATTAGGAGACCTTAATACTGACTGGCAAAACTGTTCCAGTCATAACCCACTGTCTCATATTAACCTACATGGCCTAACCCAACTCATCACTTCCCCACAGGAACAGACAAGAGAACCAAACACCAATCCACTCTGGATTGGATACTCGTATCACACCCATCACTGATATCCTTACCAGGGTATCTACCAGACACCATGAGTGACCACCAAGCCACATTCTTAATCAGATCAAAATCACCACAACTGACCCAAATATCTATATGCCTAATTAGAAACAAAAAACACTTTAACTGCTCCAACTTTATAAATGACCTAAAATGTGCAACTGGACCCCTATAAAAAACATACCTCTTGATGAAGCTGTACTATATTTCAATACTACCTTCTTAAACACCCTTAACCATCACACCCCCTCCAGAACAACAAGAATTAAAACTAAATATGCCCCCTGGTTATCCCCAGACACAAAATCCCACCTCAAAAAAAGAAACAAGGCCTGGACCAACTACCTCAACAGTAAATCCCAACTGAACGAACAAATATCCATTGAACTATGTAACAAAGCCAAAAAACTCACCAAAACAGACAAAACATCTTACTATCAAAGGTTACAGGATATGCGCAGGAAAAACCCACAAAAAATTTGGGCAGCAATTAACTCTAATCTACAACCAGGTAAAACAACTACTCCAACCCCAAAAATAAATAACAACCAAGAAGACATCATCACTCAATTTAATAAATGCTTTACAGAAACCATCCAGACCCTTGCAAACAACCAACCCTATGACAACATCCCCTCCCCTGCAAATCAACCCGCGCACCCCAACTAACAATTGCACTAAGTTCAGCTTCCACCCAAAGCCAACCAAATCCATTGAAAGACTACTCCACAAGGTCAAACCAACGTCTCTAGCCACAGATAAATTACCTGCTGAATACCTTCACCTTGCTGCAAAAGCCATATCATATCCTGTCTCCATCCTAATTAACAGCTCCATCTCTCAAGTGTATAGTACCCAAGCTATGGAAAATATAACATATCATCCATCTACATAAAGGGGGAACCTCCCTGGAACTCAATAACTACTGCCCTAAAGCCATACTACCCCCTTTATCTAAAATTTTAGAGAGGGTAATACACAAGCAACTAATGAAATATCTCTTAGAAAATAATCTAATAGCAACACAACAACATGGCTTCTGACCCTTCCATAGCACCACCACCACACTAACAGAATTCAACAACATTGTCAATACTCACAGAAAAAATGGACTCCTTGTATCTGCCACCTTCCTTGACTTGTCCAAAGCATTCGATATGGTTAACCACAATAAACTCCTTCTTTCACTAGCAACTCTAAACATTAGCACCCCTGCCATTTCCTAGTTCAAAAACTACCTAGAGGGAAGGAAACAAGCTGTTATGTGGCAAAACCAACTCTCCCCTCCCTACCAGTCTCCCTAGGAGTACCCCAAGGCTCCATCCTGGGGCCACTTCTTTTTACCCTCTTCACCAATCAGCTCCCAAGCAGTATTCCTAAAGCTTCAATAGTGCAATATGCATATGATACCACCATAATATGCGCAGCCAAATCAATTGACATCCTTCACTCCCTAACACAAGAATGCTTTTCCCTAGCAGAAACTTGGATTACAAACCAAAGGCTCATTCTGAACTCAAGTAAAACAAAGCTAGTACTCTTTAGCTCCCACAGAGCCACACCTCCCATTGATTCTTTCATCTCCTCCTTTAACAAGACCACAGTCACCCCCACAAATCATACCAAACCTATAGGGATTGAAATAGATAATCATTTTAGATTTGGCCTACATATTTCTATAACCATAAAAAAGTACATAAAAAACTTGGCCTACTGTATCACAATAAAAAAATTCCTCACTGACCATTCCAAAACTACAATAGCAAGGACTTGCCTACTATCCACCCTACTTTATGCCTCCCCCATGCTTACAAATCTCCGCAAATCTGACCTAAACAAACTTGATAGTTGTTATAATAAGATAGCCAAATTCACTACCACCTCTCCCATCAGCGCATACCACTGTGAATGCCTAAAAAAAACTCAATTGACTAGAACTACCACTACTACTTCAACTCAATCAACTATCACTAGCCCACAAAATAATACATAACTCTGAAAACACCCCAGTCCTACAAAATCTTTTGCAACCCTATACAACCTCCAGGCCCTTGAGGTCTAGCACACAAAACCTCCTCAAAGTAACCAAATATAACAATGAAGCTGGTAAGTCTGTCTACAGACACTGTATAGCAAAAACCTAGAACTCCCTTCCTGCCCACACAACTGACAACAAATTCCCATCACAGTTCAAAAAACTTGTTAAAACTCACTTTTTGAATAATCGACTGTGCTCCTGTATCCCCCCTGGCTAACGTCTCATTAGAACACTTCACCTAACTTAAGTATCTCTGCTAAGCCAACCAATCATAGTACTGTACCAACTTAGGACTGTTAATCTACGGCTCATCCCATCTATCCAGGAGTTAGGGAAATCTACCCCAGCAATGTTGTGCTTTCCATAAGCAACTAAAACCAGGAGAAGACATATTGTAAATTAATTTGTTATCATTCTCAACTAAAACCAGTCGAAGACATATAGTAAATCAATTTTGTTATCCTTCTCACCTATAGCGAGCATCATCTGCTCTCTCGGAGCCTTATTCTAAGTCTATCTGCATTTACTCTGATAGTAAATCTATCACAGGAGTCCTAAACTTAGGAATATCTTCTAAAATTTAATATTATATTGTAGAGAATGAATGTATCCTATCTGTTAGTTAATATGTATATCAAAGTCTCTTCTATGGAAATTGTATGTCAAAAGTCTGTCCTTAAAACTATGTTTTGTAAATAAATTATTCTCTTGGAGCTTTTCTCCCCTGGCCTCCACTAAAAATGGACTTGTAATCCAGTTGGACTCTTCCGGTCAACAAATGTAAAATAAATAAAATAAATAAAAAATAAATCTAAAGATGTAAAATCCTGGATGGACAGGAATTCTGTCTATTGGATGTCAAGTGAATATTGGAGATCAGTTTAGAAAAAATTTGTAATAACTGAATAATTAAAACTTAGACTAAGAAGAAGACTTAAAACTAAACAGAACTACTGCAAGCCCCTACAAATTTGCCAGAATTGACATTAAACCTGATGGAGGTAAGCTTGGAAATGAAATATATAGCAATAAACTTAAATTCTTCAGCAGATGGATTAGTATGCCTAGAAAACTATAACAGAGCTGCAGGCCTGCTGGGTGCCACAGAGCTTTCTCTGGATCATTGACATTTCTTTAGATTTAAAGAAAGGAAGAAAGAAAGAAAGTATACTGTTCTGCAAGTACACGCTTATTTTCCAAGCAAGTGTATCATCCTTTCTACTCCAGCCTTAACCTATTCACCTGAGATCACAGAGCTTAAGATCATACCATGGCTTATGTGGCTCAATACAGATCCCAGCCTGGAGCTAGTAGATCAAGAGATGCCACAACATTATTATATACCAGCAGCAATCTCATTAACATCCTGTGCATTAAACTCCTGCAACTGTTGATGGATGATAGAAACCTATGAATCAGATGTTACCTGATTCAGGTTTCTGAAAATCCTCGTCTTGAGGTGACAGCCTAGGTAAATTAATCAAGAAGAAGATGAGGCTGGTTGTTAAAATAGCACAATATTCACTGACTAGGGTGGCATAGCAAATTTACTGGCTGCACTCCCCCACTATCCACTGTGAAATCTCTTCTAGCATACCCCCCCCCAACTATCAACAGAGAGCAGTTCCTGGAGGTGCTTTCTAAGGCCAAAAACACTGCTTCAGTGAGCCCTGACAATATCCCTGCTTACCTCCTAAATAGCCTAAAACATGTCCTAGCAGGACTGCTATAGGCACTCTTCAATTACAACCTCAAAACAGGCTACATGCCAAGTAAATGGAGGGCTGCAATGGTCAACCCTTTTCATAAGGCTTGGGCCATTAACTGACATAAGGAACTATAGACCCATCAGTCTGACAAGTCGAATATGCAAAGCCATGGAACAAATTATCATGGAAATGATCAACAAGACCATTTGCAACCTACAGACACTGGACCCATCCCAGTTTGCTTTGCTAAGGGATGGTCTTGCCTTCTTAGCCTGGTAGACTTCTTTGAGAGGGTCACCATGGCTAGGGATGAAGGGGAAACAGTGCATTTCACCTACCTTGACACGGCCAAGGCATTCAATACAATACCGCACTGGAATATTTTTGAAAAACTCTCAGAACTAGGTATAAGTCCCTACATAACTCACTGAATTGCCAGCTGCCTTGCATATAGAAGCCAAAACATCAGGATCAGTGAAAGACTGGTCACCACTGGAGTGATCCAGGGCTCTGTTTGAGTCTGTTCCTGTTTGACATCTACTTATTGGAAGTCAAGACTAATGTCAAAGGCCTCTGGCTCACCAAGTCTGCAGATGACTGTAAATTGGGAGCTATCATAGATTCCCCCATGACACTGATATCCTACAAGGGGTCTAACACAAATAAATGACTGCTACAAAAGCTACTAATTAAAACTCAGTATAAAGAAATACAATATAGTGCCCTTTTAGAAAGCATTCACCAAAGCTACTTACTTTAGTTATAAAACTTTTCAAGAGTTGGCCCAATAGATATGGATCTGGGAACATATCTAGACAGTAAGCTGGTGTCTGACCATAACATAACTAAGATACTAAGAAAATTATTCTATGTCAACCACCTCATAAACAGGGGTATGGCATCCCACTCCAAAGAAGTACTAGTACCACTCTGCTCAGGCCTTATCAGACCCATCATTGAGTACAATGCCCCATTTTGGCATGTACCTAGCCAAGCACTTACAACAGTTGTAACACCCTCAAAAGTTCCTCACCAGGAGAATCCAAGTTATGAATATTCTGTCTTACAAAGATTGCCTTAAGGTCTTATCTTTGTACTCGATCTTCTACAGGTTACTGAGAGGTGATCTATGCCTAGCATATAGGGCCTCCTTGGATCTGATCTCTTGCACATCTGCAAGACAAATAACACAAGGCACTACATCCAAGGACCTGAACTTTGTCTGCAACATAAATAAAACCTACTGCAGGAACAGATATGTGTCTCAAAGGATCCCTGCACCATAGAATAAGCTTCCCATTTACACGAAGAAGAGTTCACCCCCTATCCTGTTCAAAAGAAATCTTTTTTCATTTGATAGGAAATAGCAAATAAACCCCCAGTGTGTCTACCATGTCTCTGATGGACTGAGGTCTACAGTAAGTAAATGAATCCCTAACTAGCATGTCCCCTCCTCCACATAACTCTTAACTAGCTATTTACTAATATAACCAACCATATAGGCATCCAAGAAACTCTCTGACAAAACTGGGTTGGGTTGCATGGCTATACTTGTAAAAACCCTGGTGGTAGTTAGAATAGTATGAAGCAATAAACCTATGAAATCCAACTGGAACAGTAAGTCCTGTATGGCCATATATGTGAGTTGTAGAGGAAATCCATTGTGCAAACTTAAAACCCTGCCTAATTCGAAGGGATTCCTTGCAAACCATCTAATCCCCTCATCAACCCAAATGTTAAAGTAACACAGAATCAACCACTAGAATGTGATAACATGTAGGCTTTGAGAAAATCCATAAATTCCTGGATTAAAATTCTTGCCCTAACTGGTAGATGGTAGATAAGGACTTATTAACTGTCTGCTCCCACTTCATAGCATATTCAAAGGAGATGGATGTCCCAGGTGAACCCCCTCTAATTCCAGGAAAGAATAAAAGGAAATGATAACTTTACTGCAGCATCTTTGCAGAGTGCTGTAAAACAGAATATCAAGTTACACAATTGCTACAAGAAAGGGTTGGCAGTTGACACTGATCCAGATCATTGTCATTGTGCAGCTTAGATATAATAGCATTCCTGTTCCTGACAGATCTTACATTAGAATACAGTGTATGTTCTGGACTGGCAAGAGGACAGGTCCTTGTTATCCATCCCTGATATCCGAGAGAGCCAAGGGTAACCAAAGAATCTGCAACACTGTCTTTTAGTTCTGAATATTGTGTCCTAAGGTCCATTACATATGGTCCTGCACAGACCAACATTACAAAGCCCTTTTCCTGTTTGCATAACATGCATGTGATTATTTATTTATTGCCTTCTGTACTAATGATCTTTACCCCAAAATATTGACAACTATTGCACAGCAAAAAAAAAAAAAAAAAAAGCTAGGTGGCACTGTATACGCAAACAAAAAACTTAGTATTAATATCTGCCTGCACGTAATTGTCAGAACATAAAACTGCATTCATTTTTCTTAATGTATACCATAAATAATTTATGTTTATAGTTGTTTTGCTAAATATTTTGCAAAATATGGAAAACAAAATGAAAAGTGCTAATTATGGACTTTATCTCAAAGTAAAAGAGGACAACACTCTCAAATTTCCATCTAATGGCAGGCATGGACAGAAATAATTTATCCAGATAGGGCTAATATGATAATTCATTAGAGCCTTCTTATAACCAACCTTTAATTAATAAGACAGATATTTAAAGGACTGAGAACTTGAATATAAAATGAGCACAAAAGGTTCTTTTCAGTTGCTATCACATTTGCAGCTGTTGAAAAAGCTGACAGGTTAATTACATACCAGCATAAGAACAGCTTCAGAAGATACTGCAATCTAAAATGCTCACATTCATGATAATCTTCCCTCTGGAGAATACAGATTCACCTTGATGAAGGACTGTGTGCATTGCAGAGCTTAATTTAGTTAAAATACTTAAGTAACACCACATACAAAATATACAGCAATGATACAACTCAAGAGTATGAGAGTATTTCTACTCAGAAGCAAAATTAACGTAAAGGATCAAATAAAGTTATGGTTTGTTCATAAAGGTTTGTTCATTTAAGTGCATATGCACATATTTATCTATTTTTTTATTTATTTATCAAGGGTGACTGGTCTGGAAATTTTTTTAGAAATGACTACGGCTAGAGGAAGGTATAAGAAATGAACATTCAAAATAGTACAAAACACAAATAGGCATTTTTCCAGTAATAGTAATCAATGCATGTAATATAACAGCTAGAAAAGCAACATTATTCCTTTTGTATAACAGTAGCATTAATGTAATTGTCAACAGTAAAAGAATCATAACAGAAAATCAATAATATGCACAAATCCAATTTACTTGTTTCTTAGTAGTACTGTAAATATATCACATATGGTGTATTTTTTAAACACTGTACTTTTCTTTCTGGTTTAATAATAGAATTTAAGAAAGAAAAAAATAAATTATGTAAATAACAGGATATAACTATATTGTGAACATGACTGATACAGAATTTACACGTAAATAGAAAGAAAATTTATATCGGCAAGGGTCTTATTTCAATGCCAGCAAGAATTAGGTGCTAAAATAGTTGGTTATGTTCATGTTTTTTTTTCTAGTTAGTCATTAGTTTTATATTTGAAATGGCATAATTCCTCGCTTATGGCATGTGAATATATTAACTTTCTATAGGCAAGTTCTTCAACAAACAGAAAATATCAAAGCAAAGGAGGAAGATGCATAAAGTGCTGTATTCATACACATCTTTGGACTAAGCAGATAGATTATATAGGAACAAGTAAAAGAGTTGGATGTCACAATGCGAATAAACATCTGCTTCAGTATTTTCAGATGGCCTCTGATGTTGCAGCATACTAAATTGGTATTCATGACTACCAACCAGTAGTTCTGTAAATATTTCCAGTTAGGTGTATTGTTCTTAGCAATGATCTCTAAAATAATCATTATGTGCAAATACAGTGGAATTGCAGGAGTCTGTAGGTATGACAAACAAGTGAGATGGTGCAAAGCTGGGTTAGACACTCCAGTATGTGTACACCTAACTACACAGTGATAATAAAAGGATACAATGCATTTACTGCATGGTTATGTGTGTCCTATTGTTTGTTGTTTGTCATGCATGGTGAGAAGCTTTTGGGAGCCATCTGTTCTAGTGGCCCAGACAACTCCTGTTTGATGGCTGACACTGTGTTCCAGTATGTACAAAGACAAAAAAAAGTTCAAAGCTTGTTTCCCACATTTTTTGTAACTAGTCTAGTCCAGATGCAGATTTACTGTACCATGGACTGTTTTGTAAGATGTTCATCGTGTTACCCTGCTGCAGTTATCACACTTGGGTTATCCTGCCATTAGTGTTGGAGGGAAGCCTTCTAGCTTATTAGTGGGATTGGTAAGCACTAGCCACCCTATCTAAGACTCGTTTCTGGCTCAGAAATTGTAGTTTATTGGCCATTTGGGCAGTTTTTCTGTCTCTTTCAATTTTCTGGTTTAAATGCCTGTGTTTGTTTAGGTTTGTACTTGTTTAAGCTCCTGGATCCAGTTGTGGCATCCTGCAGACTCTAAGAGCAACAGGAAGGAAAAAGAGATACTCTAAGTGCCTCCATTTGATTTTTACATAATTTACTGCTTTCTGCACTTGTTCTTTGTCATTTTTAATTTATCTGCATTTATTCAAACTATATTTGCCTTAATATTGCTACACACTCAAGTATGCAGGCTTGCCCTGCATTTAAAGTGTTTTTGCTATTGTTTTAACTGCTTTTCTGCAAAAATAAAACAAAAGAAAAAAAGTTCTAAGCTTATTTCCCACCTTTACTGTAACTAGTCTAGTCCAGATACAGACTTGCTGTATTCAGGACTGTTTTGTAGGTTTCTGAGACCCCCAGAAGTTTCTGTGTTAGAGGGAAGCCTTCTAGCTTATCAGTGGGAGTGGTAAGCACTAGGTAGCCTCTCTACCACAAGAGGAGTGGTTTCTCGTCCAGAAATTGTACTTTCTTGGCCAGTTGGGCAATTTTTCCATCCCTTTCAACTATCTGGTTTAAAAGCCCATGTTTGCATGGGTTTGCACACTGCACAGTGGCGCTCAGCTGAGGTAAACTATTACTGGTGCTAGAAAGTCTGCTCTTCAATTTTTCCTTAGAACGTGCTTCTTCTTTTATTTCTTGCACTTCAGTTAGCTTAATCGGCTAGCACTTTAACAGGCTATCAGCACTAGCTGTTCCTACACAGTAACAGCATCAGTACTTATTAGTTATGACCACCCCTCCTGGTATGATTGTAGGACAATTTCCTGTGCTTTCTCTTGCTAATCTGGGGGACTTGGTCATTTTGAGACAGTGTGGCAACTGTCTAATGTACACAGACACCCCTCTTCTCTTACCTCCCAACACTCATACATCTGAGAGGTGCACTTATATCACCAAACTGGAAGCAGTGCACACTCTAACCAAGACTTGACTAGCTGGTCAAGAGGAAAAGGTCAACACCTGCAACTCACTACATAGAACACCCAGCCTTCCAAGACACCAACCATCACAACCCACACATAGAAACACAAACCACAAACTCACTTTTGTGGTGGCTCTCAATACAAATTTACCCAAACACAGAGATCCCCCGAGACAAAAGCACACTCAACCACTAAAACACAACACCAACCCCAGAACACATAGCTCACCACCACAATGTGCCCCTCTACCTAAGCCCTTAAAGCAAAACACTCAGCCCAATGTACTAATCATAGGAGACTCAATTGTGAGACACACTGATGTCCCACTCACTAGGCTGAACTAGGCAAAAGTGACAGTGAGTTGTCTATCAGGTGCCAGGATCCACCACATAGCACATGCACTTCACTGAACAACATGACTCCGTCATTGTCTAAGTGGGTGTGAATGACCTGAGATGTACCTCCCTGGACTGCATGAAAAGAGATATGATAGAACTCTCTGATTATGTGGCCCAGGTAGGTATGACCCTAGCCATGAGCAGTATTCTGCCATCACCCAGAATGATACCACAATACGAGCAGAAAATGATTGACTTCAACAATTGGCTAAGTTTCTGGTGTCATTCCAAGGGGATCCAGTATCTGTTTGCCTGGGACGACATGATTGACAGACCTTGATACTTTGCTAGAGACAGCCTGGATCTGTCACTCCTGGGATTCCGGGTACTGGCTAAGGCTCTTGCCACCCCTATAGTGCCTTTTTTAGGCAGTGTTCCAAAGACCAAAATTCCACCCTAACAGCTTCAAACAAATGCAATCTGAGGGTCCTGCTGCTCAGTGCTAGAAGTCTAAGCCTCAAGATGCAATCGCTCGAAGCTCTCCTCAAAATGGAGAATGTCGACATCTGTGCTGTAATGGAGACCTGGTTTAAAGAGACAAAATGCACCCCTGCACCCCCAGGCTACAACACATTTTATACCTTTCAGCCCCAGAATACAACCGGAAGCTCCAATGTCAGTGGTGTCTCCATATTCTTAAAGGATATACACACCTCTAGACTGGTAGCCCAGCGTAATGCAGCCGAGATACTTCAGGTACAACTAACACTGGGTAAGATGATGATATAAGTCATAACCTCCTACAGAACCCCAAACATTCCCCTAGACTCTCAGTCCAAGTTCCGAAGCACCCTGGAATCTATCAAGGTCCAACCCAATACTCTCATACTGAATGACTTCAACTACCCTTCCATCAACTGGGAAAACTATTCATGTACCAATGTACAGACCCATTTGCCTGGGACGACATGATTGACAGACCTTGATACTTTGCCAGAGACAGCCTGCATCTGTCACCCCTGCGATTCCAGGTACTGACAAAGGCTCTTGCTACCCCTATAGTGCCTTTTCAGGCAGTGTTCCAAAAATCAAAATTCAACCATAACAGCTACAAACAAATGCAATCTGAGGGTCATGCTGCTCAGTGCTAGAAGTCGAAGTCTCAAGATGCAATCACTCAAAGCTCTCTTCAAAATGGAGAATGTTGACATCTGTGCTGTAATGGAGAAATAGGCAGAAAGCACCCCTGTGCCCCCAGGCTACAACTCATTTCATACCTTTCATTCCCAGAATACAGCTGGAAGCTCCAAAGACAGTGGTGTCTCCATATTCTTAAAGGATGCACACACCTCTAGACTGGCAGCCCGGCATAATGCATCCAAGATACTTCAGGTACAACTAACACTGGGTAAGACAATGATATAAGTCATAGCCTGCTACAGAACCCATAACATGTCCCTAGACTCTCAGTCCAAGTTCCTAAGCACCCTGAAAGCTATCAAGGTCCAACCCAATACTCTCATACTGGGTGACTTCAACTACCCTTCCATCAACTGGGAAAACTATTCAAGTACCAATGTACAGACCCAACACTTTCTGGAATTTATCAGTTCCAATGCCCTAGACCAGCTCATTCTGACTCCCTCTAGAGGAAGCAACATCCTCAACCTGGTTATCACCAACATGGTAGACCACTGCTCCACACCTATAGTCAATTCATCCCTGGTTAAATCCGACCATAAACTGATCACCATGGAAATCTCCATCTCATCTAGAACCCCCCTGCTAAGGTGACCACCTTAAAAAACTTCTCTAAAACCAACTTTGGGCTCCAAAAAACAGAGGTGGCTAACTTCTCAGCACCCATGCCATAGAAAATAGCTGCATGACTGCTGAATCATACACCAATGCACTGTACGAGCATGTAGACAAATGGATGGACCTTGCCATGCCAAATTTAACTAAGACGTTCTCCTCCAAAAAAAGGAAGCCAATCTGGTGGTCCCCAGCCATCAATAAACTCTACAACAGAAAAAAGAAACTGTTGCAGAAAAAAAATGAAGTCACAAGACTGGAAAACCTCCATTATCAGTCTCAAAAAAAAAGCAAAGATCCCTTATCAAATACTCTAAAGCCAGCTATGATGGTAGAATTGCGTCTGACACCAAAAGCAACCACAAAGCCTTCTATAGCTATATCAAAAACCTCCAAGGCAAAACCCAGATTTGCTCTGAGTTATTGCACAATGGCACCTCCTATACTGAGCCAACAGATATAGCCAACATACTGGCCGACAGATTCAGTGCCAACTTTACCCCTCCCCCCAAGGGCCTTATCACAATACTAGAAAGTCTAGTACCCACTATTTCTGTGGCAGAGGTAAAAGCTGTATTGTCCAAAGCCAAGAATACAGCATCCATGGGACCTGATAATATCCCTGGCTGCATCCTACATGAGCTACAAAATGACCTGGCATCACATCTGTGTGCCCTATTCAAGCACAACCTTACCTCAGGCTATGTTCCTAATGAATGGTGCACTGCTACAGTCATCCTGCTCCATAAAGGGGGAGCAACGATAGACCCTTGGAACTATCGCCCCATTAGCCTGATGAGTCTGGTATCCAAAGCTATGGAGCGCATCATCATGGACATGCTTAAGAAAGATATAGGCAATCTCCAAACTCTTGACCCCACACAGTTTGGCTTTGTCAAGGGGAGATCCTGCCTGCTGAACCTGGTTGACTTCTTCGAGGCAGTAACCAAGGCTAGGGATGAGGGTAAGTTAGTGCATACAGCCTACCTCAATCTGGCCAAGGCCTTTGGTACCATTCCCCACTCAGGTATCATTGATAAACTCACCAGACTAGGCATCAATCCTTCCATCACTAGGTGGGTTGCAAATCAGCTCACAGACAGGAGCCACAGAGTGAAAGTTGCAGATTCCAAGTGAGATTGTCAACCAGTCATGAGTGGCATCCCAAAGGGCTCGGTCCTGGGCCCCTGGGCCCTCTCCTGTTTGGCATCTACTTCTCAGAAGTCCAGGCCAACACAGAAGGACTATGGCTGATCAAGTTCACTGATGAATGCAAGCTAGGAGTCATTATCAACTCCCCAAGTGATGCAGACATCCTGCAAAAGGGCCTCTCTGAGACCAATGACTGGTGTCAGAACCATGGCCTGAAGCTTAATGCCAAAAAATGCATTATCATCCCCTTTGGAAAAAACTCAGTTTCCATGAATTACCATGTTGATGGGAGCCCACTAAACACTGAAGAGTTCTGGGCACAAAGGTCGACAGCCACCTCACCTTCGACCACCACATTGCCACTGTGGTCAGAAAGTCCTTCTATGTGGCACATCTTATAACCAAAGGTTTTGCATCCGGGTAGAAAGAGGTCATCATCCCTCTCTACTTATCCCTCATTAGACCAATCATCGAATATAAATCCCGTTTTGCATGTACCTGACCAGGCACCTACAACAGCTGGAGAGGCCACAAAAATACCTCACAAAAAGGATCCTAGGCCTTGAACACATGTCCGACATGGACAGACTCAAGAAACTTCAGCTGTTCTCAGTCTCTTATCGTCTACTAAGAGGTGATCTCTGCTTGACTTACAAAGCCATGTCTGACCCAGCCCTACTTGAAATGCTACACCTAAAGAAATCCTAATCCCCCCGCAGCACACACTCCAGAGATCACAACCTTATTACCACAATTAACAGAACATGCTGGAGGGACAGATTCATCTCCCAAAGATTGCCCAAACTCTCAAATAAGCTTCCCATTCATGTCAAGCAGAGCACCTCACAGGCCCTCTTCAAGAGAAATCTTGATGAGTGGATAGGTAACAGAAAGTTCACCCCAGGGATCACTCCAGTTGCCCTACTGGATAGGGGCACTGTGAACTAACATAGGGTGGCACTATGGCTGGGTAATTTTTTTGGGCTAAGCTTGTAAAGGCTCCAGGCTATTAGCCTAATACACACCTATGAAACTATGAACTTTGGTCAAATCTCTTCAGTTGCAAAGGAATACATTTCCAAATCCAATCCACTTATCCTAAACACAGTATGGGAAATGTTAAATATATGAAAAACAGATTGGAAAGGAAACATGTCACAGTAATTGACTACTAACCATTTTATATAGTATTATCTTGCTATAATTACACAGCGCACTTTCATTCGTACTGTTTCATGGGTATATGGCATAAGCAGTGTAAATGGGTTACTATGGCCATAAAATACCCAATGATTGTATTATATTACATTACAGCTGTCATGTGTTCAAGACACCTACAGCTGCTGACATCATTTTCTCTGTGCAGTTCTGAGGGATCATGTTCATAGAATGCCACACAACAGAATGTCACACACATACTCGGTCACATATATACCATCATACCCTGGCACATTGTTCTGTACAGTAATCAAAATGCTTTGCAGCTATGTCAGCCTGGGATCTATTTAAGTACAAATAAAATCCCCTGGATTCACTAATCCTCCATGCAGGGCTACTCTAGTCCTGCAAAGAAGTGCCAGTCTAAGAGGAGGACAGCAGCGTGCCATGCATATTAAGGAAGGCACGCTGCCTGAACACCTAATGCTACATGGAGTGTGGATGAGTGCAGGGGGCATGTCTGAGAGCAGAGCACTCAGAATAAACATGCCCCTGCAAAGTAGAACAGAAGAGTGCACATAAAAGAGCGAGACCGCTCATAAGTGTCCGCATATCCCCACCAACAGTCCCCATGTGTTCAACAGCAACAGTACACTGAAAAAAAAACATGAAGAAACCCTTGTAGTAATGTATTTAAAACTCAGAGTACAGCTAACCATAGGTGTGCAGGTTTGCCCATTGCTTAGCTATGGGTAAAGCAGCATAAAAGGCTGAAGAGGATAACAAGGAAGATATAGCAAATGAAGCAGCACAGCAATAGCGTAGTGGTCAGAGCATCCGCCTAACGAGGAGGCATTCCCGGCTTGAGTCCCACTGCAGCACATACCATTTTCCATGTGTAATCTGAATACAAACATTTATGTACATTTTATTGCTGTATAACCTACCAAATAACATTGAAATGTGAACTGGAGTACTGCATGAAATGCACATGTGAAGAGTCAGTACCATAATGAATAAGTCAGCAGTAAGCAGGCGTAAGCACAAATAAGTAATAGTAAGCATATGTAAGCAATAGTAAGCATGTGCAAGTGTGTTTGGGTACTGTGCAGCACCGCTGACACAGATCAAACAAAGGAGATGCTAACTGCATGTAAGACATTGTGACCGGAAGTCAGCAGTGCTAACCTCTATGCAAACCCGCTCACAACCACTTGAAAGTGCCTTAAGCACACCATATCCAACGGCCGGTGTCATATGTGGGTCTGTGTACACTAACGGAGTCAGTTGTAGGTATTGCAAAGCATACGTGGCACACAAGGTTGGCCGGTATGCACACAAAATACAGTATCCAGCAATACCAGTCAACATTACCGGATATGTAGCTAAAGAATTAGAGATATATGTGTTTGTATGAATACCTATAACTATATAGATATATACCTCCCCTCTTTGTAGTACAAATGTATGCATACATAGATAAAGATATAAATAAATACCCACAAATACAAATATACATATGCAGATACCCATACATCCACATGTCATTAGTATACAGACATATACACATATATATATATATATATATATATATATATATATATATATATGTGTGTGTGTGTGTGTGTGTGTGTGTATATATATATATATATATATATATATATATATATATATATATATATATATATATATATATATATATATATATATATATATATATATATATTTATATATATAAAAATATATGTGTATACACAGATATATAAATATGACAAGATACAGCACCTAAGAATGACATATATTCACAGGCCATGCCAATGGAGGTGAGCGGCATAAGCAAGAAACATGTAACACATAGCATGAACCCGTTCCCCCCCCCCCCAGTCAGCCAGAAGAAACATACAAACAAACCCACAAACAATGGAAACAATCCACTGCTCCCCAGACCACAGGCAGGATACAACCAGGGAGGGACACAGTGGACCCGGACGTCTAATCTTGGAACAGAGACAGGAGCGTCCCTTGCGGGACACCCCAAAAATTGTCTTGTTGTAGGAGGAATCCCATGCGATGATCTATCAAGGCAGGGTGTGTACATACCCGGAATACAAGGGTGGGAAAGCCTGATGACCCATGGGTCGAGACAACATACGAGATGGGTCCCGTGAAGTGGAGAGTGGGCAATGTGTATTGGTGTGTTTAGACCCAACCTGCACCCAGAGTAAGGATGAGTGCTGTAGAGGAGGTGCAGGTGGAGGAACTATGGGTAGGTAATTATGGGTCTAGGCTTGCAGGTGTTTGCTGGGGTGGGTCTATACGGACAGCCTTAGGGATGTAAGCAATAGTGTTCATTGGGCAGAGGTGCCACCCAATGAGCAGCCACACTCACTACGAGTCCCACTGTAGCACAGTCTATTTTACAAGGCAAAGAATGGAATAACCAGATGTAGATGTAAATATGTAGAGGTATGTGTGTGTATATCTACCCATAGCTACATGGAGATATACATCTCCCTCTCCGTAGTACAAATGTAGACATACAGAGACAGAATATATATAAATACCCACATATAGATATATAAATATGCAGATACCCATACAGCCATATGTTGTTTTATATATATATATATATATATATATATATATATATATATATATATATATATATATATATATATATATATATATATATATATATATATATATATATATATATATATATATATATATATATATATATATATATATATATATATATATATATATATATATATATATATATATATATATATATATATATATATATATATATATATATATATATATATATATATATATATATATATATATATATATATATATATATGTATATATATATATATATATATATATATATATATATATATATATATATATATATATGTATATAGTTATGTATATATATATATATGTGTGTGTGTGTGTGTGTGTGTGTGTGTGTGTAAATATACACATATATATAGCTAGGATATGATACAGCAGTTAAGAATTACATATGTTCCCAGGCCATGCAAATGGGGGTGAGGGGTCCAATCAACAGACATGTAACACGTAGCATCACCCCGCCCCAGCTAGACTGGTGAAACATACAAACACACAATAAAAGTAAACACACTACTGCTTCCCAGACTACAGGCAGGATACTAAGTCTAATCTTGAAACAAATATAAGAATGTCCCTTGTGGGACACCCAAACATTCTATGATTTTTGGGTTTTCAGCCATTACACTGATGTCCAATGGCAGGCCACGCATGCTCCTGGTCTACAAGGTAGGGAAAGCCTGATGATCCATGGGGCGAGACAGCATACATGATGGGTCCCGAGAAGTGGGGAGTGGGTAGTGTGTACTGGTTTAGCCAAACCCAACCTGCACCCAGAGTAAAGAAGAGTATCGAAGAGGATGTGCAGTATGGGAACTATGGGTATGAAATTATGGGCCTAGTTGTGCAGGTGTTGGCTGGAGTGGTTCTATGTGGACCGCCCAAGGGATGTAAGCTATAATGCGCATTGGGCAGAGCTAATGCCCAAAGAGCAGCCACACCTGGTACGAGTCCCACTGCAGCAAAGTCAAGTTTACATGGCAAAGGATGGTATAACCAGATGTATTGTTGCAAACCCACTAAATTACATCAAAGAACACTTGGTTGAAATACCCCACTGTAGACATGTAAGCCGGACTAATTGACATCACATGGTATTATTGCTGTCCAGACCTCACAACTGTCCCTGATATAGACTCAAATATTAGGTCTGTCCCTCTTAATCCCCCTGAAAACTGGTAAGTGCTAAAGAAAAGGTGATGAATTGCCCTTAATAAATAATGATAGTAATAAAGAGTTATAGACGTTTCACGTCAGAAATCCTATATAAATCCACATTATCTTATTCTGCAAATGTTTCACGTTAATACTACAAATATTTAGAAAATGTCCCTGATTGTCCCTGATTATTTGAGGAGTTGTCCCTGATTCTGTTGAGGTTTCCTCTGATCGGTTGAGAGCTATGTTGCTGTCCTCACCCCCACCCAGAGGTGTGATTGTCCAGACCTACCCCCAAATGCAGGGTACATACACAGCTGTTGCTGTAGAAGAAATGGCCAGCTGTGGACCTTTTCATCAGCCATCCTGCACATCCCTAGACATGTCCCCTACTATCAGCCCCTCTGTGTGGCCCAATAACAACCATAACTTACCGACCCCTGTTGCATTCGTAGTAATGTCCACAGTCACAAGTAGGTGACACCCCTCCACACACCTATATTGGCAGAATTTGGAACCCCTAACCCAGGTGTATTACCGCAGCTGTCCCAGACTGCACATATAAAAACACATGAAGGGAAAACCCAAGCACACTTGGATCATGACCTGGCGAAGTCTGCCACCCCCCAACACTCCAGACCCCTACACCAACTACTGACATTGACACCTCTTGTCCTGCCTTGCATACATATCCCAACACCCTGCAAACCTGCACTACCAAACCCCCACCAATCAGTCGAATGGCCTACTATACAGTTAAAATGTCCCCCCTTCCACCTACCTGCCTACACCTCCACTATTCACATCTACTCTACAACACAGGTATGGCATATGTAAACCTAACCCGAATACCTGAGTGTAGCCTAACCAGAAATGCTAAACCGGAATTCCACTTAACCTTATACTGCCCTTTGTGAGCAGTCATACCTGACATGTACACCTGACTTAAGCATGTATAAAACCTACATGTACATAAAGTAGCACGGGGGTATGCAGCAGCAAGCGGGAGTATGCCTGTGTGGGGGGCGGTACACAGATTAAGCAAAGTAGAAGCTAACAGGTTTAAGAAACTGTAACCAGAGGTTAGCAGTGCTTACTGTTGCACATATCCGCGCAAACTCACGTGTCCTGTCCAGCAACAAAATAAAGTGCCTCTGCAAGGCTCGAAGCCAGGACCCTGTACATTACAGTCATCACCCACTAAACCATCATAGCATTACAGATGAATGAGGTATCAGCAAACTAATCCTCACCACAGGTAAATCAAAACAAAGATGTGAACTGAATCTATGTACAGTGTGAAGTGGTCCAACTTGCTACATAACATAAATATGTGAACTGGAGTACTGCAGTAAGCATAGATGTGAGGTGTTATTGTAATAAAGTGCAGAAGTCCCTGGGTCCCTATACAGTGTATGTACACATGAATCACAGATACCAGATGCATAAAACCTGTAATGAAGAATAAATTACTGCCAGAAGGCAAATATAATGCAAATTAACTATTAAGCAATGCTAACCGCAGCACAGCTCAACTTAGTAAGAGTAAGCAATGTGTAGGGGAGCCAATCCAATCTGCCTACCGGTATACCCCTATAAGCACTGCCAACCTTAGGTAAGCAGGTGTTCCCATAGCTTAGCCTTGTCAAATCCGGCCAATCATGGAAAAGTGCGGGTAACTGGCCGCATATAAACCACACAGGTGGGAATTTGTTCCATAAGTGGTTGTAGCATCCTACTGCAGGCAGGATGGCTGGTGTGGGTGAAGGCACTCATTTTAGAGTGCAGCGCTGGGGCATCCAGAAGTCAACTCATGGTATGGCTCCTGGTACAACACCATGAGGAGAGACCACTGCAGGGCTAGTACCAGGGCTCACAGTATAAAATGTAGGTCTGGGACAGTCTCGCCTGTGACATCACCAGTGCCATAGATATCCCCCAGGCTGGTGAGCAGGTCAGGCAGCACCATGCTGACCTGAAGTGGTGGAGAGGGGATGTACTGGAACAGTGGATCCAGCAGTCTCGGAAGATGGTTAATGCCCCAGTACTGAGTAAGTACTCATTCCACTATGTGGTTAAGAATTGCCTAGCTTGTGTATACTATGGATAGGTATGGCTACATATCACTGTATACCTCCGACATCTGCAGATCAGCGGGCTGTGAACCAGCAAGCCCATGATGTTAGGTTGCAAAGGCTGCATCGCGAGGCAGGTTAGTATTCCTCTGCATGTACTGTCATAACAGATAAATATAAGAGCCTTAGAAAGTGTCATACCAATAGGAATAAATGTGTAATATTCTGTGAATAATAGTATAACCCATGGAGTGCTTCTGTGTACTCTTCTGTCATATGTAGTTGAACTGTTGCATACTTATAAATAGTACTATTTTATTAAGCAGTGTTACCGATGCTGTGGTATGCAGATACAATGTGTATGAAGGTCTGTATAACAATGTTGGAAGTGCCAAGAGGTCAGTCATACTGTACAAGTGAGGGAGACTTAGAAGACAGTAGAAAGCTTCACATCAGCTCCCTGATAGCACAATGTACTGTGATGTTAACTATAATTTTGTTGTCACACACAGCAGGGGTTTGAATCCCGGGAGTGTTAGTAAGCTGTATACATAATCATACCCCACAACTGTACGGATTTTGTTGCAATGTTCAGATAGAAAGCTGTATGTATAATTACACCCAACAACTGTACAGAATTTGCTAGTGTTCAGATTGAAAGTTGTATGCATATTCATACTACACAACTGTTCCAGTCTGTCCAGCATGCACAGATAGATGGCCCATATCACCAGCCTGGTACCTTGTCTCCCTGAAAAAGCAGTGTGAGGAACCCAGAAATGTAGGCAGCTGTTAATGACATATAACTGAAAGCCAAATGTGTACATAGTCATAGAATGTGTATGAAAACAAACCTGTCATTGTAGCACCTCACCCAAAGTGTATGACAGCAATGTACAACAAATGTTGCATTAACACCTGTGTCTTGTCACACGTATATGTAAGACACAGGTCACATACATAATAATCTATAAACATACCAGTGCACAATATAAGGCCATTGGGTAGTGTAATAATACTTGTAATGGAAAGATCACTGCAGTGACTAGGAATGTTGTGAAAACTACAAGGATATATCAGTTGTTAATTGAACACTCTCTCATCCCTACCATATGTGCGAAATAGCCAAATGACACTCCTCAACTGGTATGTGTACACTCCAAATTTTTGTTGGGACGTATGTCCTAATGGGTTATACATATTCACATTTGTTTCTATGCATGTGCCATGTTAAAATACACTCATATTGGTGGCCTGTTTCCATCAACGACACCCGCATGCTCTTGTAATGGCCACTGTTGTTCCATATATGCATGTGTTCTGCTTGCTCTGCAACTGTGTTAAATCTGGTGTGTCAGGTTAATGGGAATACCTATGCATGCTGTTATAATTAATCCTGAATGCTGTTGACTGTTACTAACCCATATCTGCCATAAACCAGTGACAACACAGCTCGTATGGGAAGGCCGGTCCCAGTGGACCCACCTGTCCCACCCCAGCTGGCCATGGCGCCAGGCACCAACACATCTGGGGCCCAGCCTGGGACCTCCTCCTCCATGGGCCCTGCACCACCTTCGGGAGGAACCACTGCAGGGATGAGGCTTGCCCCCCCCCTTGGAGCAGGTGCAGAGGGGAACCTGTCACCCATCAACAGGTCCGGGCCATGGTGAGTAGTGAGCTCGATCTGGAGCATTGAGAGTGGCTATGCCAGCTTGAGGGCTGAGTGGCACTATTAGAGGGTGAGCCTGCCCCTCCTACACAGCCCTCAGCACAGCCACCTTCAGGGCCGTGAAGGTGCAGTAGTGACTGGCCATGGGTGGGGACCTCAGTCCCACTGTTTCCAGTTGGAGGCTCATGGGCTTGCAGCTTTCAAACACCCCTTCCCATCCAGGGTGTTTACCCTCCACATGTGTCATATATTGGCCCTGTATGCATCTTGTATGTCTTGTCTGTTAAACTACCCAACCTCCCTTCCCAAATATACCTACTACCACTCCCCAGCATCCCACTCTTACCTGCAAAATAAAAAAAGGGCAATCTGTTCCCACAACAAAATCTTGCCCCATACATAGCTGGCCATTTTGCACACGTGTCCACTGGACATGTAGTCTGGTCTATTTGGCATCACAATGAATATATGTTGCCCTCACCCCTCCCCCAGGTGTTTGAGGGTCCAAATGTACCTGCAAATATAGTGTATATGCACAGCTGTTGCTGTAGAAGAAATGGGCAGCTATGGACCTTTCCTATACTCTTCCTGCACATGCCTAGCTATTTTCCCTACTGTCTTTCCCTCTTTGTGCCCCGTTTTTCACCACTTTCCTATCAACCTCTTTTTCTGTTATTTTAAAGAAATTAGCACGGGGATAAGTATCAGTCAGAACTTTTAAGCATCAGTAAGCAGGTTTGCATGGGTTTGCGTGGGGGTAAGCTATACCTACACATATTGAGAAATCAGAAGCTAATTGACTGTACGAAACCATAAGCGGAGGTTAGCAGTGCTTACCGTCGTGCAAACCTGCGCAAACCTGCTGAAAACTGCATAAAAGTGCCTTAATCCCTCTGTAGTCAATGTCACTTGTTCTGCCCAGCAACAAAATGCAATGCCTCTCCAAGGCTCAAACCCAGGACCCTGCACTCCATACACAAAGCGATCCACAACTAAACCATGGCAGATATATATAACCTGATGTTTTCACAAACATATCATCCAGCACAAGCTGTCAACAGTACAGGAAATGTAGTAATATCATACCACACAACCAGTTAATGCAAGAATTCTGGACAAAGTGTGCAAAATGTAGGAACACATAGGGATATATGTCAAATACTGCTCTAAGACACCTAAAATGTTGCTAGTCACACAGTGATATGTATTAGAACACATAACTTGAAGGAGATGAAGTCTGAAACACAAAAGAGTTGGCACTAGTTACTGGCTACAGTCCTGTGATCATCCATGTCAATTGCCAACAGAAAGAGGTATAGGCCAAAAATATGATCTGAACATGCATGGACATATGGATAGATATGTATCTGGAAATGTAGACAGACAATGATATCTATCTATCTATCTATCTATCTATCTATCTATCTATCTATATACACATTTATATACATCTATCTATCTACAAATATACATTATATATATATATATATATATATATATATATATATATATATATATATATACAGATAGAACTGTGTATAGCATTACTACATGGGAACAAACTCCTGAACCACTCACTACAACATAACAGACCATATGCACTGTTAATGGGGGTGGGGGCTCAAATGAGGGATACCTGGTAATTAGTGCTATGTTACCCCCCACCCCCATAGCCTTAACAGATATGCTGTGCAATCCAATACCCAGCACATGCACTTTTTGGCTACAGGACCCTCCACGTCACAGCCACAATGCTTTCACAGTAAGCCAATTCACCTGTAAATGTCAGGGCGATGTCTGTATCATACATGCAGAAACGTCATTCTAACGTAGGGAATATACAGTGTGGAAGGGGTATACATCACTATGGTTCAGATATGCACACACATCTATAGACTGACAAATATGTCAGGTATATACAAAGATATATATATATATATATATATATATATATATATATATATATATATATCTGTGTGTATAAAATATATATATCGGGATATAGATATAGATATATGATATATATATATATATACATATATATATATATATATATATATATATATATATATATATATATATACATACATATAGGCACATACCCATATACACAGGCAAAAGGTATTAGCAGCCATACATATGTAGGAGTAGTGTGGAAGTACTGGGTGCAAAGTATATCCCTCAGTCACAAGCCCTGAAACTGGTACCTGTGAAATGTGTAGTGTGGCAACCATTCCCACAAATGTGAATACTTACAGTAAACATATACCCACCCACAATTCAAAGGACATGACACGACACACAGGTATGCATACACAGAAAACCTTTATTTGTGTACTATACAATAAGGTATGCCATTACTTACAGTGCATGAAGTCTGACATATGTAATCAGTGATGAATGCAAAGCCAACACAAAACAGTAGATGCAAGCAATATGGATATATAACTTACTATGCTGCCCAGGCCAAGGCCTTCAATTAGTACAACAGTAGACAAAGGATTTGCCTTCAAAATAGGTAACAATCAACAATTACTGATGTATTTCAGCAGCCTCCAATTATACTCTGTAGTCAAGCCCTAGGGGGGAATGTAATAGTTGTGGTAATGTCAATGTATCGTTCACATGTATAGACCCTGACCAACATATTTTGTGGGAGTCCACGATATGACTGGGATAGTAGCAGGAATGCTAGCAGTAAATAATGAAAGGCCATTACCCAACAACCCCTAACTGTATCACAGCAGGAGAAAGCCTGCCATATATGTGGAGGCCAGAGGCAGGCACACAGGGCCATACTTGCAATTTTGCTGTTACACATCCTGGATATTGTTGATGTTACATGATTTGTTGCAACATACCCTTATGCAGGAATACAACATCAGAAACACAAATAGATGTAACTATGTACTGATAGCATGCGAAAGACAGACTGTCAGTGATATATGTAGGGCAAGACCTGTGTAGTGCACAGATCAGACCAACCACACAATCCACTGGCCATCATGTGGATAGGCCCACAGTTGACAGCTATGCAGACAGACTGCATTCCATCCTAAACAACTATGTACACACAAACACTGCAAGACCAGCAATGTACAATGCACATATGAACACTACTCACTCTGTCTGTAGGACTGGAACCTCATACAAATATGTAATTGGCCTCTGTCTGCAATTCCTGCTGTAAGAGGTATTGCAAACTGCTGTCTGCAACACTGCTGCCCACATACAGGACAGATGTCCTCCATACTGGGAAGGTTAAGGGACAACACCCACGAGTCAGTATTTTATAGTAATGGGTTGCCATGACAGTGGTTATCTGAAGTAACACACAGCAGGCTGCATGCAATTACCAACTGTTGCACACTGAATGGCACAGAGCCCATCACCTGATCATGTGCATCACTTACAAAAGCCATATTGCAATCCATTCAAACCAGCTCAATCACTCTAGCAGAGAGAGAGAGAGAGAGAGAGAGAGACATACACACACAGAGAAAAGAAGAAAATAAAGTAAATCTTAAACAACGACAGGCAGTCACAGCTGTCAGGAAGAAATGGCAGGTATGTAAAACATATATTTATGCAACTGAAAGTAGTATGTGGTATAGAATAATAGGAAATATGATGTGTAATGCTTATATGTGCCATCTGTAGTTGTCTCTGTAATGAAGTTCTGCTAAACAACTGCTCTGGACAATACTGTCTGTCCCTGTAGGCAGTGGGACATACCCGCCAACTGTTTCAGATCAGCAAGGAATGACAAAGATTTAAGCCATAATAAGTGTTTGGTATTTTAGTGTGGGCAATAGCTGGTGGTGGAAGTTGTACCGTCATGATAGACACATGGGTGTCAGAGCACACCACACGCAGGATAGTCATATTAATGTCTAATGCAGCATGCACAAATGCCATAGGTGTATAATACGCTTACCAGCAATATCTCACCATATATACCACCCTAATGTTAGTCTGTGTTCATATGTGACACCTGGCTGTGTTGCAGTAAGGCAGAACAGTGCAGCTGTGAATGAAAGACAGTTACAGAATGTGGACCAGATGTCTGTATGCACCCCACATATAGATAATTATCTGTGCGATATATAATTAGACAGGTATGTCTACAGATATACAGACAGTCATATAGATGTAGGTATATAAACATCCACAAGATATATTTACACATATCATCATATATATATATATATATATATATATATATAGATATATATATATATATATATTTATATATATGTATATATATATATATATATATATATATATATAATATATATAGAGAGAGAGAGAGAGAGTGGCACTGACAATGGCATGCAGGTGAAATAGTCTGTAACAGGCCAGCAGAGATAGTGTCCCCAAAGAGAGCATGGCTACAAACACATAGCACAAAGCATGGCACAAACACATAGCACAAAGCTTGGTACAATACAACATATGCCCCAATGGTAGGTAAGCAGCCGATATACAAATTGCATTCTGTGAACGGTATGTTGTAGCTGATATGGTGGGGGGAGACAAAGACGTGTATTAAGAACTATGGTAACCCAGCTGTATGAGTTGCACTGACCTGTTTCCATCTTTATGTCTTCCAGGGAGGATGCCCCACATCTATCTGCCAGCCTACAGTGCTGCCGAGACAGAGGTCATAGTTTCACATTTGGTACTGCACTATGAACAGCCCAAGATCAGCAGAAGAGGACCACCCTGTGGAATGAACTAGTCCACAGGGTCGATGATGTCGGACAGCATAACCGCAACTATGAGCAGGTCCAGCATCATTTCAGTGACCTGCTTTGCCATGTACATGCACCTGCTGTACGGGGAGACCACTTCACAACAGGGGGGGGCAAGCCATCCATCCACCCCTCACCCATGTGGAGGAGCTACTCAGGAGTTTTGTGGCACCTGCCCAACTGCTGCACCAACTGGCAGGGCGCATTGTGGAGGTGGGTGCCACCAACACACTGGCTGAGGAGCGTGCAGGTAAGGCCCCAAGACAAATCAGTACACCACTCCTGCATATGCATCTGTACAGGTACATCATGCAAATCTGAGATGTCATATACATAGTCTGTTGCTGTGTAGTATTAATAAACAGACGTGCATAAGCTGTAGTATTGTGGACACCTACTGTAGATGTAATGTAATGCTGCATTCACCCTTTATGAATGCCACAGCTGTGACCACTGACAACAACATTCTCACACTCTTATGTAGGTCCCTATAGGATACCACCACAGCAACAGCCTGTAGCCGGTGAGTATGGTTCATGTTTATGCATGAAAAGACACTGTGCATGTAATGGCTATGGGATATTCCATGCACACACCTACCCATACTGCATGCTATACACATTCACGTTTTGTTGTTGTGAAATGCACTGCGTCACAGTAGTGACCATGCTGGGGTATTGGAATGGTACAACAGACACATGCAAGATAACTAACATCCTGTCATTGTGCAATGTGTCCACAGGGATGGGAAGTATGGTAGGACACACTGCCTACAGTAGGGACATGTGGTAAACACCACCCTCATGGCTGTAACTGCACACAATCAGGTTATGTAACTGTGGCAGACATAACCCTGACCCCACAGCAATAGTGACAGCAGTGTGTGCACTCCAAGGAATGTGCACATGAGTAGACCTTGCAACCATGCAGAGTTCTGGGACATGTGTAGGGCACCCCATACAGTCATGGTAAGGTCTGGTGGGTGTCAGTATAATAGTCTTGTACTGGTCATACATGCACTGCTGATGTTGTGATCTGTAAAGCAGACATCAGGCATTCGCAATTTATATCCATTCACATATCATCCCAGGTATGAGGTGCTGCAACACATAGGGGTTGTGAACATTGGAGCTGACATAACAGACACAGAACTACATAAGCAGCAATGGTTTGTAAACCTGTGTGGTATGGTGCACAGTACAAGGCAGGGTGCAGAACAGGTCATCAGTAACACTTCGTACATGGATGCAGTGTTAACAAGGGGAAGGGCCATCACCTAGCAACACAGCCCATGCATCACACACATGTATACCGCCGCTGTCATGAGGTCACTATAGTTGCACTGCATGCTGTTGAGCACAAGATGTAATACATGCTGACAGAAGGGTAATGGGAGGACTGTGTGTACAAAAGGTGTGCAACCCCACAGCAGGTGTGTGTGTGGTGGGGGGGAGGAGGTGTTGAATGTGTGTGTAAGTGCAATCTGGTGGAGTTTGGTCGATGCATGTCTGATGTGTGTGTACATGTGTGTCTGTTTGTGCGGGTGTTCATGTATGCACAGGCGATAGTGGGATTGATCACATGGCAGTACTTCTCCTTGAGATTGTGCTGTAGATGTAGTGACACATGAGACACCAGGACAGCTTGTCTGATATGTGAACACAGGACAGCTGATAGCATAACAAGGTCTGTAGCACAGAACATGCATTGGGAGGGAAAGTACATACCAGGTATACACATCATAATGCCAGCAGCAGATAGATAACCGGCTACCCACATATGCAGCACTACTAATGCAATGGGGAATTACCAGACCACATCAGTGAGTGTATCCAGGTATTACTGTTGTCCGCATGATGGGTTGATTGTGTAGCAGATGTGGCATGGACTGATCAAGACTGTAGTATGAGGCTCCGGTGTGTGACATATGTAGTGAATTTAGTGGCCCCAACCATATAGTGGACATGTAAAACATGACTGGACATACACAGGGTATTACTGGATGACAGCAGTGAGGCCATGTACAACCTACTCCACCAAAGTCAGGGAGGTGATGGAGTAACAGGTCATGTGTTGTGATCACACGTGTAGGCATGGAGAGGTATGATATGTTAATGGGTAGTATTAATGAGTGTATGTTAGCAAGTGCCATGCAGGATGGGGAACATCTGTAACTGAACATGGGACTGTCTGTAAACCCAGGGTAAGGGAGGTAGTAAGGTGGACTGTCAGTATTTGTAGGTGTACGTGTGTGTGTGTGTGTGTATATGTGTCTGTGTGTGTGTGTGTGTGTGTGTGTGTGTGTGTGTGTGTGTGTGTGTGTGTGTGTCTGTGTGTGTGTGACTGTGTGTGTGACTGTGAGTGTGCATACTCTTATGCAATGCTGTACAGTTCTTAACGTGTGTGTTTGTTTCCCCCCACAGGTGGCGAGGTGGGTCAGGTTCCCTCCTGCATGCAAACTGAGGTAGGTGTCCGTACAGATACTGATGATGATGATGGTACTGGTGAGGCACAGGTGGGGTTGTCAGAGGCCAACACTGCACCTACATGTGTCATCACCCTCCTAGCTACCCCAAACCCGCACACAGTTACAGTGCCCCTTCAAACCCCATCACACATGACCATAGCAGAGGGACAGTTGTCGGTTGGTGCCAGTGACCAGGAAGGTGTAGTGTCCATGCCAAATGTGTCGAGTCACAGTCGGCATAGCCGGATGTCCAGCAGGCCACCACATCGACAAATGTACCATGGTGCTCATGGGAGGGCCGCTGGTCATCAGTCATCTGACAGAGTTGCCACAACTGGTACCACCAGGAGCATATTTCAGGCCATAATAGAGGCACAGGCATGTATGGACATACACACCAGACACAGCCTGAGGCTGCAGAGGGCTGCTTTCTCATCTGTAAGTGGCACCCTCCATGGCATTGCTGCTGCTTTCCGTGAACATACCAAGGTCATAGATAGACAGTGGGATGAGATGGTGGGCCTCCTCGACCATGGAATGTCCATGCTTGAATGTGTGTTGGGAGTGGTGCAATGTTTGCATGGATGTAGGCCAGAAACACCAGCAGCTGGTAGTCAGCATGGACATGCCAGGACACCAAACCACTCCCATAGTGACAGTACCAGCCCCAGCAAACCACTAGGGGTGCTGTCTGCACCACACCACAGCAGGCCTAGTGCACATGGCCCTGGCCAGTCCCAGGTGGGACATGATTCCAGCAGACACCTGTCATCATCATTGGAGAATAGCACCTCAAGGTCTGTACCTGCATGTGCCCATGGAACCCCTGGCAGGCACAGTCAGCATGTCCGTGGCCAGAGACACTGAAGTGCACACCCTGCTAGGTATGGTCTGCAGCTGTCCAACAACACGTGTATAGGGCATTCACATAGCAGGACTGTGTGCATGCATACCCACACACTATGCAACCGCACCTAGGGCAACCCCATACCAACACACACCACATCACCATGCCCCAATCATTGAACCAAACCTCTCACCCAAACTCATTGTAACACATGTATGGACCATCCTTGGCCTCTGGAAAACCAGCAACACACCCTGTGCATATGATGATACCAGTGCCACATCCCTGTCATCCATAACATCGATGCATGGACAGGCTAATACGGTTCTGATGCACACGGTGACTGTTAGAGAGTGCTGTAATGTACTGCAGTGTAAGATGTTGTCAGGGGTAGTGTGTAATGCAAACATGTCAGGTAGTGTAGCCATGCAGCTATGATGTATTTCAGCTGTCAGGAACAGTGATTGTTATCTCCATAATGTTATCCATTTGTGTTGCAGGTTTACATGTGTCAGCAGGATGGTGGTCTACAGTCATATTTCACAAGAGTATGGCACTGTGGTGACACCATGGTGACTGCCCACGGGTGGTAACCTCAGTCCCACTGTTACCACTAGGGGGCTTGGAAGCTTCTGATATCCCAATACCCCTCCCCATCAAGGTGTTCACCCCCCACGTGTGTCATATACCGTTCCTGTATGCGTCTTGTGTGTCATGTCTGTTAACCTACCCATCCTCCCTCCCCAAATATATCTACAACTCCTCCCCAACATCCCACTCCCACCTAAAAAGATAATGGAAGGGCAATATGTTCCCACGAAACAATCTTGCCCCATACATGGCTGTCCATTTTGCACACATGTCCACTGGACACATGTAATTTGGTCTAATTGGCATCACAATGGATTTATGTTGTCCTCACCCCTATCCCAGGGATTTGAGGGTCCATATCTACCTCCAAATTAAGTGTATATGCACAGCTGTTGCTGTAGCAGAAATGGGCAGCTATGGACTTTTCCTACACCCTTCCTGCACATGCCTAGCTATTTCCCCTACTGTCTTACCCTCTTTGTGCCCCTTTTTCGACACTTTCATATCAACCCTTTTTTGCATTCCTTTTACAGAGGTTAGCATGGGGGTAAGCGGGAGTGTTCTGGCCAGCAACAAAATAAACTGCCTCTGCAAGGCTCATACCCAGGACTCTGCATAACATACACAAAGTGATTTACCACTAAACCATGGCAGATATACATAACCCTGATGTTTCCACAAACATATCATCCAGCCCAGTCATTCAACAGTACAGAGAATGTATTGCAACATATAGATGCATGTGTGAGTAAATATATTAATGTCTAAACAGGTACAACATATTGATATATGTAGATATATGTATGTGTGTGTGTGCATATATATATATATATATATATATATATATATATATATATATATATATATATATATATATATATATATATATGTGTGTGTATATATATATATATATATATATATATATATATATATATACATATATAAATATATATGAACATACATGCATGCAAATGCCTACATCTCTGAATATATATATATATATATATATATATATATATATATATATATATATATATATATATATATATATATATATATATATGTCTATATCTACATGTGTAAATATATACAGTAGGTCATTTATATGTCAGCAGATATATATATATATATATATATATATATATATATATATATATATATAGGTGTATATGGACAGACATCTGGTGATAACAATGGGGATATAACAAAAACATATATGTCCTCATGCAACATTAATGGTGTTGAGAGGCCCCACACAATATACGTCTGGTACGAATAGGTATACTCCCCCTAGCCAAGCACGTCCCCCCTGTAAAACAGTAACAAGTGTTGCAGATCCCATAAATAGGACTAAACACGACATGGCTATCCCTAGGATACATATACACAGACAGATATATGCAGATACAGGTGTATTTTATATATATATATATATATATATATATATATATATATATATATATATATATATATATATATATATATATATACATACATATATATATGTATACATATATATGTAAGTACACATACACCCACAGAGATATGTACAGTACGATACATATGTAGTACATGCACACAAATTGAGCAGCCAGTATTCCTACCGTCACCACCTTACCAACTGGAGACTGTATGAGCCACCCATACGAATGACATTCATAGCCTGCAACACATACCCAGAGAGATATCAAAGGGTATAACACCACACACAGGTGCCCATAAATGAATGTGAAAGCTATATTTGTGTACTATGACAGTTGTATATGCCATGTCATATAGCCGTTTAGACACTGAACAGTGTAATGCAACTGTGAAACAGTTATACTGAGACAGTAGTCTGGAAAGGTTGACACACGTCGCCGTCCAGGCCGAGGTTTTCTAGTAGTACAATAGTAATGACAGACTGGCCCACAGCATACCAGACAATCAACAGTACATAATGCAGTTGTATAGGTCAGCAGCCTCTATCTACACTCTGTACACAATCCCTAGGGGGTACAGACCCCAGTTAACACAACGGGATATATCTGTTACATAACAAGGCATAACTGATGCCATCACAATCACACTGACAAACAGAACATTCTGTATGGCAGGAGGCAGTAGGCCTGTATTTACCCACGGTGGACTGTATGGCAATGTACATCCAGATACCCTAAGGCAGCTTATCCCAGATACCCACACATGTTGTTGCAGCCTAGGTTAGTCATGGTGCACCCCCCTACACTCACTACTACTGGGCCATATATCATGGTTACGTACATTGCCCTATGCAGTGCATTAGGGCACACATGCATTGTGTAGGTGGAGCCCAAACATATATGGCCCCAACCCTCTAGTATGTGTGGGGGACACAACAGCAGTGGAGGGATGGCAGGAGTGACAACTTGACATACACACAGCCCACTACATAACAAACCCTGACAGCATGTCACATGTGCAAAGCCAGGTATGTAAGTGGAGGACAGTGTCTGGAACACAGGCACATATGTGTACAACTGTTGTCATACAGTAAGCAAAATATGTAAATGTGTCCTGCACATGGAGTGGAGCCCTACCTCAGCCCCAATAGTCCCAACCTCTCAGTGCAAGGGGATGTCATGTATGTATTGCAGGTATATTTGTAGACTATTGCTACTGTAATAGGGATCATCTTCACAGACATGGTGCATGTGGGAGGCTGCATCTGCTGTGAACATGTGCACCATTGGCTACTGACAGACATCCTAAAGTCATCATTGCACAGTACCACTGCTAGCACAGCAATTCCCCTGTGGACTACAGCTGCGATACGCCCAATATATGTGGACAGTCTGACACACACTGGTCAGTCCAAGGGTATACACAGAACCCCTTCATGCAAGACTTGTGGACCAGGCCTGTCAATGTGGATGTTAACAGCCATGTAGATGGGTATAACACATAAATGCTGGTATACATTTGCCCCCATAGGTTATGCATTCATACACCCCTATAAATTCTGACACATAATAACCACTGGTACAGAGGTGCAATGGCCACATACTACCCACTAGTTGGTGACATATATCTGAACAGCATCCCACTGCTTTGTCCGACATACATGACTGTCATGGTGGCCCGGCAGAAGTACATCTGGCAAGTATCTGGACATGTCACCTCACTGGATAAGTACAGTAATGTGCTAGGCATGTAACAAAGCACAGTGCAAACTGCAGGCAGACTGACTCAACAGTGGGCTGCATCTCCCATGTGGGGATACACATGTACCTGCATAGATAGCAGGCTCTATAGGCATGTCACATCACAGAGTAACAGACACCTGTGTGAAAGTGCATAACCACAACCAATGTGAACACAGCCACAGCCACATATGGTAAGCTAGTATAATATTACAGCATATGTACTATCTGACCTACACCATCCTCATATGAGCCACTCACATAACACCCCTACATATACTGGGCTGCTAGACAGTGTGGCCTGATACCTGTCTGTGGTATGGGACATGTGTGTGTTCGCCCCTACGAACATGTAAGCTGTTAGGGTGACATACAGTGGAGCAGCATGTAGCATCAGATAGAACAGCACCAGGAACAATGACATCTACAACAGTCTCTACACAGACCAAGGTACAGATTCACTATACACACACTGTCGACAATTACCAGACTTACACATACCTCAGTACTGTACATACAACCACATAATGCCCAGGCTATGTCCTCAATTATAACCCCTACTATACATAACATGTGTAGCAATCTGATAACTCACTGGCTTATTATCAGATATGCTGTAAATGGCTATGGAGTACAGAACATATGCACCCCCTACTGCATGACATATATACAAAGGTTGACAGAGTTGGAGGCACAAACACAGGGCCAATATTGACATGTCACTGTAATACCCTCATACATATACTGTTCTAACAGGGTTTGTTGTACCATATGTCCTATGAGGGATGTGACATCGGTAACTCTCCCAGCTGTCACCATCTACTGACTGCTATCCTTACACTACCTTCTGCATTCCACAGATAGGTGCACCGTATCTGACACATGAAACCAAAGGCAAATACTGCCCAGTCTGCGGATGACCCTGTGGATGGGGATCCCTCATATACATGAGACCAACATGGCAGGTATTGCGACATGTATGAAAGGCATATCTAGACAAACACTGTTAAACCAACAGTACTCCACATGCAGTATAGCAGCACTTACAGTCTGTAGTCAAGTCAGGCACATCCTCCTCCTGTTTGTTGCCCTTTTTCCACAGTGTATGTTGTTAGAGTTAAATCCCCAATCCATCTGAGATGCTGTTTGCCAAACAACATATCAAGTTCCTGCTCACAGTGACTGTAAAGGGCCAACACCACCATGTTGTTCCTTGGTATTGGAGTGTGTTTCCATGCAATTGGCTATAGGACTGTTACCACAGCCATTCCACATGCAATCAGATAGGGGAGGGCTGCAATTCGTCCAGAGGCCATAAGCTGATCATGAGCATCACTTAAATTACACATGCTGCTTCCTAAGCATAGCAGGTGTGGGTCTCCAAATCCACTGGAGAGGGAGTGGGGGAGGCAGACAGAGGCAAATACATGTCAGGGAGGTGTGGTAGAATAAAACAGAAGCATGTTTGTGTCACACACTTACCAGCACAGGGTATCAAACCCCCAACAACTATGTAGTGCTATCACAGTTCGATGCAGTTATTGGATGCACCACATGTGTTACCTGCTGTGGAGCATGCAGAGCATATTTGTGATGATGAGTGACATCTGCAACAGAGATAAAGTAGATATATGGTAGGTGACGTACACGTGCCTGTCTGCATAAACTGCTGCCAGCATCAACAGAGGCACACTCACACAGGGACGCACACACATTGACACACTTGGCAGGGTCAGGAGTGCAACTCATCACTAATGGGATTGCCACAACACATCGATGTGCAGGTATCACTTGCACCACATGGGTCACACAGAGGTCGCATGGGCATAGAGTATGATGAGGTGTCAGACATAAAATAGCATGCTTCAGTATGCCCTGGGGTTTTGTATTGAGTGTGGATATGGTCAGATGCACCATACAACACACACACGGACACACAGGGTGCCAGTCCTGACATGCATGGGTGCATGTCTGCATGAGTGTGAGGTGGTCAACTGTGCCAGCAGGCTGTATAAGGGTAGGGGATGGGTATACAATGGCATCAGGTCACATGATGATGGTCTGCATTATGCCTCAGGCCTGTAGCTTCTGCATTTGCCCACACAGGTGGGTATTACATCCTCCATCCAGTCACCTGCATGAGTATTGTGTGCGGCCAATGCTGTGCATCCCTTGCCATGTATATGTTCCTTATTCCATGACATGGATGGTGTCTGTGATGTGCACACCTCTCACATGGATGTACAGTGACATGTGGACTGTACCTGGGGTGTCTGGCCCATGTTGTGAACACAGATTATCATTGGATGTGCCAGTCTTGCCCACCTGTGGCAGGAACTGGTAATGGGCAGCAGGTTTACCCTGCACCTACATCGATAGCATTCTAACAGCATTCTCTGATGTCAGTGTCATCTGTCCATACAGGGCATGTTATCAGGCACGGTATGTCCGTTGGGCGTCACATGTGAAGGCACCACGGGTGGTGCAGGTGTCCATTTGGGAACATGGCAGTGGTGCACTGTCTGCATGTACGTGCATATTGGACAGATGGGCAGGGTGACATGCCCTCTGCAGCCCACTGCTATCACTGCAGAGTTACTATCAGTGGCCAATATGCAGTATACTACCCACATATTGGCTGTTGCCTAGGCATGTGTGTATGCTCTGGGTAATAGTGGCATTGCTAACTGTAATTGGCTGGCCTTTATGTCACATGTCTGGGTATGGTTTTGCACGCCAGCCTCTCAGCTAATTTACATCTGTTATCCCTGTATGGTTGACATGGTGATATCTAGTAGGGCCACCATAAAAGAACTGAGCAAAACCCTCACCACATTGGCCACTGGTGTCACACACTCACAGCCACCTCTACACAGGCTACATGTTACACACACATGTCATGTCTGACAGTAGAACCTCTAGCTAACTAGTTTATTACATTACAGCACTACACAGTTATAGTACTCGCCACAGACATTACTGGAGTATCGTTTCTCCAAAGGTGTATTTCACAATGTATGACATCAGCAGGGTTACCAAAGAAGGGCATTTCAACTGTACTGCAGAGTGACTAGCCTAAAACGCATTGCTACCTACACAGGCAGTGGCAGACACACAAAACATTCACAACTGACATGTGTGGGTATAGAACCCCTGACTGAGGTCTATATCACACTACAGCATGGCTGCTGTTATAGGATGCACCACAGGGATTACAGAATGAGCTGTCTCCCCAAAGTTGTATTTCACAATGGATGACATCATCAGCAGGATTGCCACAGTAGGGCATTTGAAATACACTGTGAGTGAGTAGCCTATAATGCATTTCTCCATACACACACATTGAAACACACAAAAAACATCCAGAACTGCCATGGGTGGGAATGGAACCCTACCACTGTTCTAAATCAGACTACAGCAGTACGCACTTTCAGGACGAGCTATGGAGATTACTGGGCAATACTCTTCCCAAAGGTGTATGTCTAGTTGAGTGACATCATCAGCCTTGCCAAGGTTGAGTATATGAATTGTACAGAGTGTGAGCAGCCTAAAAAGTATTGCACTCTACTCAGTCAGACACATATATTCATACACTAACACACACAGTTATCAAGTCTGGAGTTATAACACCTACTTAACTACTTTATTACACTACAGCAGTATGCAGTTACAAGACACGCTATGGAGATTACTGGGCTTTAGTTTTTCCAGAGGTGTATTTCTAGGTGAGTGACATCAGCAGGCTTGCCAAAGATGAGTATATGAATTGTACAGAGTGTGATCAGCCTAAAAAACAATGCTGTCTACTCAGTCAGAAACACACGCTCATAGATCTACACACAATTACCAGGTCTGGGGTTAGAACACCTACCTATGTTATCACACTACAGCAGCATGCAGTTACAGGACACACCACAGAGATTACTGACCTATACCTTTCCCAGAGGTGTATTTCTAGGTGAGTGACATCAGCAGCCCTGCCAAAGTTGAGTATATGAATTGTACAGAGTGTGAGTAGACTAAAAAGCATTGCTCTTTATTCAGTTAGACACACACATTTGCCAGGTGTGGGGTTAGAACACCAACCTAACTACGTTATTACACTACAGCAGTATGCAATTACAGGACAGACTATGGAGATTACTGGGTTATAAATTCCCCAGAGGTGGATTTCTAGGTGAGTGACATTAGCAGCCCTGCCAAAGCTGAGTATATGAACTGTACGGAGTGTGAGTAGCCTAAAAAGCATTGCTCTCCACTCAGACACACAGATTCACACACCAACACACACACAATTGCCAGGTCTTGGGTTAGAACACCTACCTAACAACTTTATCACATTACAGCAGTGCAGAGTTACAGGATGCGCTACAGAGATTTTTGGACTATGATTTTCCCAGAGGTGTATTCCTTGGTGAGTGACATCAGCAGCCTTGCCAAAGTTCAGTAAATGAATTGTACGGAGCTTGAGTATCCTAAAAGGCATTGCTTTCTACACAGACAGACAAATGCACACTCACACAGTTGTCAAGTCTGGGGTTTGAACTACTACCTAACTGGTTTATCACTACAGCATTACTCAGTTATGGGACACACCATGGTGATTCCTAAGCTACAGCTCTCACAAAGGTGTATTTCACATTGGATGACCTCAGCAGGCTTGTCATAATACTACTATGGGGTGGGCAGTGTGTGCATGGGCCATAATCCATTCATGTAGGGGTTGATATGCCACATGCGGGCACACATGGGGTCATATGTCACAGGTACGTGTACACAGCTACTAGATGACTACTTCCTTATACAGTCATGTTGCACAGCTGGCACGAGCACCACATAGTCTGTCATGCTGACAGATGCTGATGTCTAGTATCTGCAGTGAGTGCATCTGCACCTCATGTGTTTGTGGGCCTTTGGCTGTGTGCTGGGTGGGACAGTCCCAGATGGGTCCTTATCATGGAGACCCTCTTCCACACAGCTATGTCCATCTACCTTTGGCTTATTATAGTGTGTTGTCCTTACATATATGTCTGTATTCCTATCCACTGTGTGTGCAAGGCAGGAGTGGTGCATACTGACATGTGTCTGCACTAAGAACTGTGACTGCCAGATATGTCTGGTGTACTGGTGTTTGCAGACATGGCCTTCATGTATTCAAGTGTGTGAGCATGCCCAGTATGACCTTTCAGTATGTTGCTGACTGGCATTGCCTTCATTCCTCTAAGTGTGTGAACATGCCCAGTATGGCCATCTGTATTGCATGTGTGGATCATGTCCAAGTTGTTTGTACTGTGGTGTTGACCTTTGTGTTGTACACCGACAGGTAGCATGCTGTGTCTGCAGGGTATCCATCGGCCATTTGGCATGTACTGTTGTCTGCATAGCGGGGGGCACCTGACTGTTTTTACATTTCTACACATGAGTGGGGGGGCACACCTGACTGTTACTATAAGTGTACGTAGGATGGGGGGAACACCTGACACTTCTACACATTTGCTAGAACTGTACTGGTATGTCAGGTACTCAATTTCAGTCTGTAGTTTTACCTATAGTGTTGGCTAGAGGCATACCAGTGTACTACAGATCCTAGCTTTCACTTCCTACATATTAGTTTCAGACTTCCTAGCCTTCATATCTTCCATCCAGCTGCCTGGCCTGCTGTAGTTGTCTCTGTAGGCCTGGGGGGAGGTTACACATAGGGCTTATTCAGAGGCCATAGTGCAGCATTTGTTTGTGTTTGTCTACACCTATCCTGCTGACTGTAACAGTTGTTGGGTATGTGACCCCCTCAACTGGCATGTGTGAGTCAATTAATTTGTGGGTGTCCCAGTATTGTGGGTGGTGCTGCAGGGCTGTCTATGTCAGATGCACAGAGTACACTCCCTATACATGGTTGAGCACAGGTAGTGTCATGTTTGGCATCCCTTTTACTGTATGTGTGGGTCGGAGAGAGGTGACATTCCCTGGGTACCTACTGTGTCAGTGCATGTGCTATGCGTTGCCTCTTTGCCAGGGCCAGGGCATACTGGGCATGCCTCCTTCTGCCTACTGGGGTAGGCTCAGGTTGTTCCTCCTCCGAGTCACTCTGTGCCTGTGCAGGCCTTGGCAATGGTGGGGGGCTGTGTGTCCCTGCCCCATGCTGTTCCTGCTGCAGCTGTTTCTGCAGGATCATATTGTGTAGCATGGCACATACAAGGACAATTTGGGTACATGTAGTTGGTGAGTACTGCAAGGCTCCACCAGATGTGTCCAGACACTGGAACCATGACTTGAGCATCCCAAACGCATTCTCTATTATGATTCATGTTTGTGCGTGTGCCTCATTATGGAGTCCTTGTTTGGGTGTGTGTGCATTTCTGATGGGTGTCATCAGCCATGGATCCAATGCGTATCCAGCATCCCCCACTAGATGACCGTGTGGGATGTCCCCATTGGCAAATCTGTGGTACAGCTGCGTCAGATGTCAGATGTGGGAATCATGATAGCTTCCAGGGCAGCCAGCACACACATTCATTATTATGCCCTGGGCATCTCACATGACCTGGAAGTTGATGGAGGGGAAGCTGGGTGGTGCTTTGATGCATATGTGCGTGCTGTCTATTGCACCCACTACCTTGGGGTATTCTGCTATTTGATGGAAGAGATGCATATTGCAGGCCAACGCCTAACAGGTGATGGGGAGATATACGTGCTCACTGACATGTGCTGACATGGCATCCAGGAATTGCTGGAGTACCCTGGATGCTGATGCCTGTGATATCCCCATCATATCCCCAGTTGGCCTTTGGAAGGTACCTGTAGCTAGTATTCATAGGCCTACACATACCTTGGTATCCACTGGGATGGGTTCCCCTCTGTTAGTTCTGTGTGTGAGGCATGGCTGGCACAGCTCAACAATCTGATGTAGGAGTTCCCTGTCCACCCTATAGTGCTCCACTATCTCCAGCTCATGTAGCCCTTGGTAGGTTACCCTGGATCTGTACACTCTTCTCCTTCTCCTCACTGTGAGTTGCTCAGCAATATTCACATCCTCACCACCCTCAGCCTCTTGCACATGCTGGTTTATGATAGCAAATGCAGCCCCTAACATTATTGCTCTTGCTTTCATTTTCTAAAATTTCACCATTTGTATACACTGGTGGTGCAGAGTTATTGGGAATAACAAGAGGGAAAGGTGTTTGCATAGTTTATAGTGGTGTGATGGGCTGGGCTGTTGCCTGCTTGATTGGCTGTTTCTGATACATTTCACCTGTCAGCTAAGCTAGTTCTCCTTGATTACCTTCCTACTGTTGTTTTCTCTTCCCATTGTCTCCCTGTGTTTAAGCCTGTGTGCACGCCATGCAAGCAGAGTGCTCAAATGTGCACAGATCTGCTATTTTCTGGTTTAACATCCTTTTTCTTCCTGTGAAACTCAGTGCATGGCACGTGCACCCGCTTACACTTTGTAAGGAGTGCTAGGCAGCTTGGACACACCTCTAGCTTAGCTGTGCTAAGCTAGGAGCAGTCCCAAGCCACAGGGCTCCAGTCCACTTACAGTATTCCTGACACACACCCCTATGACATCACCTATATCCTAGTCTTGCACCTAGCTATTTATACTCTTACACTCTTGGGACCTGCCTCACACCCTGGGGAAATCTGGGATTCACTATCCTTCCCCTCATTTGAATAGGATTGCCTGCTAATGCATAGTTACATGTCCAACATTGAGCCTCCCCCCTTAGCAACCATTACTCACTGGCCAGGTTGTCTTATGCCTGCCACTGACTTGCATGGCAGAATATTGCTTTTAGTTAGAATGTTTATTTTAGGTTTGTTTTATTATTTTCCCCCCAATCCCATTTGCACGCTGCTGCCCTATGCTTAAACAGACAAGATCGGCGAAAAAATATTAAAAGTTTTTTTTTTTATTATTTACACATTTTGCAATACTGATGGCCTTCTACTTGGCCATTGGCATGCTTCATCAATGATATGCAGCCTTTACTTGGAGATGTCATAGCTACGTTTTGTAGTTTGCAGAAATGTACTTGGTTACTAACCGAGTACATTTCTGCAGACTGCACTCGTCCTGCACTGACTGCTGCCTGCTTCCTGAATCACAAATTACCCTCATTTGCATAGTTTTCACCTGCAAATGAGGGTAATTTGCATACAGGAGCTCGGTCCATGCAGGATTAGCCTAAGAGCTCACGTGCACATCCCGGGAGCTCGTTCCTCGATCGCACGTCGCCATATTGCAGAAAATAGCTCTTAGACTAATCCTGCATGCTATAATGGGCTTCGTAAATCTGGGGGAATATCTCAACTTTATTTCCATTTAATACCGTGTTGGAATCTGATTTGAAATGACACACAAATGACTCTTAAGTTTGTACCTCTGCCTACGTATTTGTTCTGTGGAGCAACATTAACTTAAAAACTCAAAGGAAAGACAAATTAATTTGCATACATATACATATATGCACGCAAATGTACTTAAACATAATCTAGATGAACATTTATAGGTGTTCTTCTGTAAACATCTATTTTCTACAGTAGGTAAACTGAACAGCTGAAAAGGATCATAAAATAGGGTTATCTGTGAAGGATGGCACCGTACATGACAGGCTTACTCAGTTACTGCTTCTTTCAGGTAATAAAAAGTGGTAATCACATAGTATAATAAATTATCATAATATAACACCTTCATTCAGATTATGGCCATTTCTCCTTTGTTTAAGCATTTAGTTGTTAAGTTCTTTGATACCTCACAGTGCATTTCTATCAGTTTCTATTTTCTAGAACAGCATACGACTTCATTTTGTGTTCACAGACTTCCTTTTACAAAGTACAATTCAGCATAAACATAGAAATGGACTGTATTGCTTATCTAAAATACTTATTAATCCAAGATTACTTAAGCAGTACTGGATACATCTGCATGTGGTATTGTAAACTTGGTATTGCTTGTGCATGCCCAGGTATGTTACTACATAACACAACAGTTTCTGGACAGTTGCAAAAAGTAATGAATATTTCTATATTTTAGGATCCACTTGTACTCAGTATTAAATTCAGACAAACCACAGTCACCACCAAGGATTTGCATAAACCATTGCCATTTGCCTTCTATCATACTGTGATATTCTGTACTGTCTCAAAACCTGAAACTGACTTAGCTGAATATCATCCAATGTTGAACAAACTTTTTCAGTGCTAGTGTCAATGTCCATTTTATGTGCAAAGTTAGCTAGTTTTCCTTGCTGGACATTTTGACTGGATTATAAGTACCTTTCGTGTCTAAGGATATAGTTCAGGCCTGCTGACTACTTGCTTTTCATAGGTTCATAGGTAGTTACTAGGCTATCTGCCTGAAGGCATTTATAAGCCTAGCTAGAATGTGCTGGCTTTCGTCACCCCCTTAGATTAGTTCCCTGTGCCTCTGCCCAGCACAGCCATTGACATGATCCCTGGGGTAAACTTTCTGTTTCCCATCCACTCGTCAAGGTTTCTCATGAAGAGGGTTAGTGAGGAACTCTGCCTAATGTAGATTGGAATCTTGTTCAAGAGCATGGGAAGTCTCTGGGACAGGAATCTATCCCTCCAGCACGTCCTATTTATTGTTGGGGTGAGGCTTAGATCCCTGGAGTGTGTGGCTCGAGGGGATATGGTTTTCTTTAGGTGGAGCATGTCCATCAAATCTGGGTTGGACATGGCCTTGTATGTCAGGCAGAGATCACCTCTGAGTAGGTGGTATGCAACCGAGTACAGCTGGAGTTTCTTCAGTCGAGCTGCATAGGGCATCTGCTTGAGGCCAGTGATCCTCTTGGTGAGGTACTTCTGTTGTTCTTTCCAGTTGTTGCAGGTGACTTGTAAGGTACATCCCAAATGGGGCATTGTACTTTATGATGGGTCTGATGAGTGATGCGTAGAGGGGCCCAGTGACCTCTTTCAATTGGGATGCAAACCCTTTTGTGATTAGGTGGGCCACATAGAAGGATTTTCTAACCACTTTGGCAATGTGATTATCAAAAGAGAGGTTACTATCTACATGGGTCCCCAGATCCCTTATTACGTCTTCCATATTTAGGGGGCTTCCACCTATGTGGTAGTTTGTGGGTACTTTTTATTTTCCAATGAGGATGACTATGCACTTTTTATCATTTAGCTTGAGGCCATGCTTTTGACACCAGGTATCTGTCTCAGTGAGACACTTTTGGAGGATGTCTGTGTCAGCTGGAGAGTCAATTATAGCCCCTAGTTTGCAGTCGTCTGCGAACTTGGTCAGCCATAGTCCTCCTATGCTTGCCTGTACCTCTGAGAAGTATATGCCGAACAGGAGGGGTCCTAGGACTGAGTGCTGGGGAATGCCACTTGTAACCGGTTTAGAGTCAGACCTAGCTCCCACAACTCTTACCATGTGGGTTCTGTCCATGAGCCAGTTGGCAACCCATCTCGTAATGTAGGGGTTTATGTTCAGGCTGGTGAGCTTGTCTATAATACCTGAGTGGGGAATGGTGTTGAAGGCCTTTGCAAGGTCTAGGTAGGCTGTGTGGACCACCCTTCCCTCATCTATAGCCTTGGTAACTGTCTCAAAAAAGTCCACCAGGTTCAGGAGGCATGATCTGCTCTTAACAAAGCCGAACTGGGTAGGGTCCAGTGTTTGGAGGTTTCCAATGTCTCTGTTAATGAGATCCATGATGATGCACTCCATAGCTTTGCAGACCAAGCTAGTCAGGCTTATAGGGTGAAAGACCCCGGGTTCCGTTGTAGCTCCACCTTTGTGGAGCATAATAACCATTGCTGTACGCCACTCTGAGGGCACATAGCCTGTAGAGAGGCTGAATTTAAACAGTGTGTTTAGGTGAGGGGTTAGTTCATCTTTGAGGTCATATAGGATGCAGCCTGGGACACCATCCGGTCCCATTGATGCTGTGTTTTTGGCTTTGGAGAGGGCTGTTTTAACTTGAATGTCTGTGATTTCAGGGGCACCACATTCTTCTGGTATAGTTATGGGTCCTTTTGGGGGTGAGGGGGTGAAGTTTGCACTAAACCTGTCTGCCAGGATGTTGGCTATATCGGTCGGCTCAGTGTATTTTGTGCCAGTCTGCACTAACTCTGAGCAGATTTGAGAATTGCCACTTAGAGTCTTGACATAGCTAAAGAATGCCTTGTGGTTATCTTTGGAGTCCATAGCAATTTTTCTTTCAAAGCTAGCCTTGGATGATTTTATGAGGGAAAGTAGTTTCTTGCTGATACCTTTTTGGGATTTTACTTTTTCTGTACTAGTTTACTCCTTGTATTGTATAGCTTGTTTATGGCAGGGGTCCACCAGATTGGTTTCCTTTTCTTGGAGGAGTGAGTCTTGGTTTTGTTTGGGATAGCATGATCCATGCATTCTTGTAGGTGCCGGTAGAGTACATTAGTAAAGGATTTTGCAGCTTGCACAGCATTATCCTTTAGCATGGGGGCTTTGAAACTTCCCACCTCGGTCTTAAGTAGCGTGATGTTTGCTTTTGAAAAGTTTTTCATGGTGGTTTCTTTGACCGGGGGTGGTGGCGGAATGTGGATATCCAGAGTGATTAGTTTATGGTCAAATCTAACCAGCGAAGGGTTGACCTCCAGTGTGGAATGTTGGTGATGACCAGGTCCAATATGTTGTCACCTCTGGTAGGGGTGTTGACCAGTTGATCCAGGGCGTTTGAGTTTATAAATTCTAGGAAATGCTAATGTTTAGGTAATTGAAATCACCCAATATCAGGGTGTTTGGTAGGACCTTTATATTTCCCAGTGTTTTCAGGAATGTGGAGTGGGGGTCCTGGGACATGGTGAGTGATCTGTAGCAAGCTATAATTTGAATAGCAGTTTTGCCCATTGTTAGTTGCACATGGATGATCTCTGAAGCATCGTGCTGTGCCACTAACCTGGAGGTGTGGGTATCCTTGATGAATATGGATACTCCCCTGCCTTTTGTATTTCCATCTGCGTTTTGTGGCTGAAATGTATGGTATGAGTTGTAGCCTGGTAGTGTTGGGGTGCTCTTTGGAGCCTTAAACCAGGTTTCTATTGCTGCACATATATTGATTTTCTCCATAGTGAGGAGTGCCTCAAGTGCATGCATTTTGAGATTTAGACTTCTGGCATTGAATAGCATTACCCTCAGTTTTTTGTTACTTGTGCTATTTATGGCGGTGGGTTTGTCTTTAGAGCCTTGCCTAAAAAAGGCACTATGGGGGTGGCAAGAGCCTTGGCCAGTATTCAAAGGCGTAAGGGTGACAGGTGCAAGCCATCTCTAGTGAAGCAGTGCGGCTTGTCGAGCATGTCATCCCAGGCTGACAGACACTGGATCCCCTTTCAATGACACCAGAAGCTTAGCCAGTTGTTGAAATTGATAATTATTTCTCTATGCCGTGGTATCATTCTTGGTGAAGGCAGGATGCTACTCTGGGTCAGGGTCATACCAGCCTGGGCTACATGATCAGAGAGTTCATCCATGTCTCTTTTCATGTAGTCCAGGGAGGTAAAGCTCAGGTCATTCACATCAATATGGACAATGACAGAGTCATATTTGTACTTGTTCTGGAGTGACCTGAGTGCTTGTGTTATGTGGCGGATCCTGGCACGTGACAGGCAGCTAACAGTAACCTTCTCCTTGTTCAGCCTAGTGAGTGTGATGTCAGTGAGTCTGACTATACAGTCACCTATTACTAGATTGTTGGGTATGTTATTTTGCTTTAAGGGCTGTGATTGTGTGGCTCACTGGTTTTGTGAAGTATGTGTTTCATGGTTTGTGTTGAGGGGTGGAGGTTGCTTGGATGTCTGCTTTGGAGGTCTCTGTTGGTTTTGCAGATTTTTATTTAGAGCCTCCGAGTATCTTTTCCTGTATTTATGTGTGTTTTTTGCTGGTGCTGGTTTCATAGGTCTATGTGAGACTGGTGGTGTGATGCAAGCAATTCCCTTCTCCTCTTAATTGCCTGGTCCAGTCTTGGGTTGAGAGAGGTTAGCCTCCAGTTTGGATGTATAATTGCATCTCTCGCTTGTATTAGTGTTTGGTGGAAGGAGGAGAGGGTTGTCTGTGTACATGAGGCAATTGTAACATTGCCTCAAAATACCCAGATTCACCAGCTGGACCAGACAGTACACCTGAAACTGCCCTTTGGACATGCCTGGATAGGTACAGTGAACTGTTTTACTGATTGGCTGGTAAGGTCAAATGGAGAGCCTTGTCCTTCTCTACAGTATAGGGGGGACTAGTGCTAAGATTTATTAGTGTTTGCTATGAGTTTTGAGCAAATGCCGGGATGAGAAGTGAATGGTTTGAGTGCTTAAGTTGAAAGTTTGTCTAGTTCCAAGGGAAAAATTGAAGAGTAGACTTTGTTTAGCCGGGAATAGTTATAACCTAGCTAACTGGCGCTGCCCGGTGCGCAAAGCCACGCAAATGCTGGTTTTATAACAGGGAAATGAAAGAGATAGAAATTAGCCCAAAATGGCCAATGAACTACTAATTTCTGGGCTGAAACCACTCCTCCAGGAACATATAGTCTCCTCAAAGCTCCCTCTCTCACAGTGAACAGAGAAACTTCCTTCTATCCAAGTAAGGTATGGGCTGACACAGAAACTTGTAACACAGCCCTGAATTCAATACTAACCTAAAAAACTGGACTATATTAGCTTAGAAAGGCGGGAAAACAATTTTTTTTTTGTTTTTTTGTTTTTTCAGAAAATAAAGCAGAAACAATCAAAAAAAACACTTTAAAATGCACAGAAATGCCTATCAAACGAGTATGTAGCCTACAACAGTTAAACAGGTAATTTAAACACAAAAACGACTTTGTTAAAGTGCATGCAGTAAAATACGTGCAATATGTAGCTTTTTAAATCACAGAAACTCTAGAAAATTGGCATTTTAGGTGGAATTAGCTAAAGGCAGCAAGAAAATACAGAAAAATGACACTTAATCACTCTCACTTTTGAGATCAGGCCTGATTTTTAATTAATTCCCAGGAAAGTGCTTTGGCTTGTTTTGCTACTTTTTCACATATCAGTGCAGATTGTCCCATTTTTCCTCATTCTTATTATAGAATGTTATTCTTAAAATGTAGAAAAAGTATATATTTTTCAGTGCATAATTATGAGACTTCTTCTGTTAAATAAATCAAATCTAATGTGGAGTCTTTAAATTACAGAATAAGATCATTTTAGGTTCATTCTCTTTAAAATATAGGGCATAAATGTGTTCCTCTTCTACCTCTAGTATGTTTTGTTTACTCATGATGTCTTATTGCTTCCTAGCTAATTTCCTTTGAAATTGTAGGCTGGTCTAAAATTAATCCATGTCAGTCACTAACTACCCCTGCTAGGCTTACTCATGGAGTTACCTCATATGGCATCAAATTAATACCTTCCTAATTTGGCCAATTCCACAGCCAGTAGCATGAGCTAGTTCTCTCTACCATCACAACTAAGTGCCTAACTACAACAATTACAGTTGGCTTAGCCCTCATACACTCCCATCTCCTATGAACTATTGTTTACATACTTCAGTTATGTGAAACATAACTGTGGTTTTCTAACCACCTATCAGAAAGATATCAATCTGTCAAATAACTCTCTTCTCTCTCTCCTTTACTGCTGGTTAAAAGAGGTGTTTCTCAAGGCTCTATTCTTGTTTCATTGTTCTTTAACTTTTTCATCCATAACTTATATACCTGCTTTAAGCAAGCTTGGCTTATTCATTATGAAGTTGACTCATGTCTCATGTACTCATCTGACAGCCCACTAAGAGTACAAGCCATAGCACAAGATGCCTTCAACGTATTTGAACTGTGGCTACATCAAAGCCAACTTTGACTTAATTGCAAAAAGACTAAACTACTACTATTTTTTCCAAAGTCCCATTACATAGATGACGACTTAAAGTTTGAGATTCACATGCAAAATTGAATAAAAAAAATCATCAAAATCTAGGTCTGTTATATACAGCCCATAATTCCTTACTCCTTCTAGCAGAAGCACCCTGGTTAACTCTTATCTTTTACCCTCACTTTTCTATGCTTCATCTGTTTTGACTAACATCACAACTCATTCTCCTCAGTACTTCATTGCCATCTCCCAAATCGCCCTCTTTGCTCTTAAGGCAAAACCTGCTTGAAATCTGCAAACCAAAACAAGGTATGGGTCAGAGTCTAAACACATACTGTATATCCAAACTATGGGACTCTGTCTCAGATTCAGTCAGAACTAGATCAAGCCTCCATGTATTTAAGTCATCTCTCAAAGAATTTCTCACTGACTCATATTTATCCCCATGCACCTCTACAGTAAGTTCTACATCAAGAAATACTTTAAATTCTTACCAACCTTTCATCATAGTATCTGTCTATACCCTTTTAACACTATGTCCACATTCTTAGGGGGAGTTTTTGTCATCCTTTGTTGATTATTTCCTAGAACAGCACACAATGCTTCTAATACTTTTGCATATACTGATTGTCATATTTAATTGTAATTTGTTTTATTTTATCATTATATCACTGGTGTCTCCTCATGCTTTATTGTATCGCATGTATTCCTCTGTCAAAACTGCATGTAAATATTCTTTTTAATTAAATCTATAATACTGTTAATTTGATACTATTTAACTATCAGAAGCTTTTTCCCCAAGCCGACACTGAAAATGGGTATTGATTACACAGTCACACTTCCATGGTAGACAAATGTCAATAAATAAATACATAAATAAATAACTAAACAAATAAACAAACTAACAAACATACTGTTCTACAGTTCCTGTATCATTTCATTGTAGGTGACACTATACTGTTCCAGTGTCCAGAGTGTCACAAATTCCTGCCACTTACACACCAGGCCCTTCCTGTGTTGTCTGCACTTCTTGTTGTATTCCATCAATTTTATTGTCTCTTTCATTGTTAACTGATTTCTAGTGAGTTAGTTAATTTTGCTGAAATAACATGGTATTATTATTCTCCTCTGTCTATCATCAGCTATGGATATTTCTTATTCTCCTTATATAGAATAAAACCTTTTTTAACCTCAACAGCCAGAGCCAAGATCGCTCACTCCCATCTAATCTCAACTCTTCTGTATGCCTCATCTATATTTACCAACCTTAAGAAAACTAATCTTAAATTAGCAACTTCCTACAATAATATTGCCAGATTCGCATCTGGCAATCCCTTCAGAACCCACCACTGTTCTAATCTTAGGCAACTAGACTGGCTGGAATTCCAAAACCATCTGATAATCCCCCAACTCACAATTGCCCACAAGATATTTTACCAACCCAATAATACCCCTATACTCTCAAAACTCTTAGTCCCATATAATAATCTGAACTCCCTACGTTCTTCTAGCAAACTCCTTGCTAGCTTAACACAGTCTAATAATACAGCTGGTGACTCTCTGTTTACCAACACAGTAGGAAAAAACTGGAACCTGTTACCCAATGAACTAACTCTAATTACATCCCTGCCACTCTTTAAACAAAAACTTAAAAAACACCTCCAAATGCACTGGCTATGCCCTTGTAGTAACCCTGACTAACAACCCTCTTCACCCCTGTTTTTCTTCTCTTCTAACCAAACTTCCAAACATTTAAATGCTTAGTCTTGTAATTAAGACTGACACTATTTAAACTCTAATCAACTTATTACTTAAATCCTTCAACCTGATGTGAACTATTGTACATAACACTTACTGTATTATATCTGTTTTTAGCTTTCTTAAGCAATATTATGTTCACTGTTACTTTTCTTAAGTGTTTTGATCTCTGAAATGTAATTAACTACCTGTTTTATTTGGTTTATTAATACTTTATTTACCATGTAACAATATTTTTATACTTTTGTATATCTGTGTGGAGCTTTTCTCCCCGGGCCTCTACTGAAAATGGATATATATCCAGCTAGACTAGCCCGGTCAACAAATGTAAAATAAAAAAAAAAGAATAAATATTCTTTCATTTTTATTTATTCATCTTTTTGTTCTATCTGTATCATAGGGCCATAAAATTACATTCTTATTGGTTGTACAACTCTAATACCAGCCCAATAGTTGCTGAAACTGGATATACAGCAAATATAAATATCTATGTTATTTAACTGCCTGTCTAATACAGTCCCGAACATCTTCATTATTCCATCCAAAATATCTTGTTGCTACAGCTCCTATTATCCATCAACGTTTTCCTACCTGTTAATCAGCTAAATCTCTTATCCAATGCCTAATTTAATGTAAGTCAGAAAAGCATTGGGGAAGTTCTGAAAATGGTTTTAGTATTCTGTCACTCAGGTTATTACATCTTTTATTATACTAATGTAATTCCTAATAGAGGCCCCCATGGTGGCAGCTCTACAATATACATGCATGTAGACTAGGCTCTTAGTATATTTCATCTTAATATTTCCTCATTAATTCAAATGTAAACATGAAGCATGGGTCAGAGAATATAATCCATTCATGCTGGTTTTGTTAGATACCTTGTAGAGTACAAACTCCTCATCCACTGAATGCTGGTTATGCAAACAATATAAGGTTTGATACACCAAGCAACCATACAGAGGTAGTGCCATGTAATATATCAATAGGCAAATTCACTGCTGTCTATCCTTAGTGGCCTATTGCTGAAATTACTTTGTGAGGGGAACTGAACTTGCATATTGTTTCCTCACTGTTCCCTCCCAAAGTTACCTCTATTCTGATAAATAGCTGTACATTCATAATAAAACAATGATGTTACAAATTCAATGCTCTGCTAATGATAAACGTGCCCTGCTTAACACAGCACTTGCTCTTCACAAGATGGTGGGAGGGTGGCCTAATGGTTAAGGTGTTTGCCTTACAAATACAAGTTGCAGGGTTTGAGTCTCACACGGGGTAATTGGCTAGGCTTAAAATGGCTCGCAAGGGCAGTTAGCTTAGTACTAACTTATGAACCTATATACATTGGTAATAAGCTTGTACAGTATATTTGCTGACTGCTAATATGTCTATGAATACACAAGCTTTCTAAAAAGAATAAATAGTAAAGTCTTTAATCACAATGTCCTCACATAACTGTGTTACTCATATGAGTCCAAGTTTTAAATGGTATTAGGTAATGCATAATATATGAAGTCCAAGTGGTGGAGCAGTCATGTAGCAGGTGTCAGTGTGTGTTCTATTTCAGAATGTTGGGATAAGTTATACCCTTCTCATATGTATAGGTGATTCTCTTCATGTTTCTCCTTCATATCTGGTGCTCAGGGCTGTTATTCCTGGTTCAGCTGCTACTATTTAACAAGCAGGTCTGACAGTAAGACATTCTAGGGTTGTTTAACAAGTTTGGTTTCATTTAGGTTCTTGTCCTTAACAATTTACTAAGTAAGCAAGTAAAAACAGTTACATAATGTCTTTTTTGTCATTTTCTAATCAGACTTAACAAATAGCATCTCTTAATTTGAAAATGTTATTCAGTTAATGGGATCAGCACATAGGTTCATAGGCAAATGCTAAGCCATTAGTTTGCAGACTATCACATGCTAAGCTAATAACTAAAAGGTAAAAACCAAACACTGTCCCTTGTGTCTTTAAGGCAAACACCTTTACCATTGGATCTGCTCCTTGTACTGCAATGAAAGACATACTCTCATATAGTACCTAAGCCTTCATTAACTCTTCAGCCACTTAACTAAGAAAACATGCAGTCTTGCTTAACTCATTGCATACAGACAGGGATTGAATTCCCAAAATGTTGGCACTTCTTGTTATTAATGAAATCAAACACATGTTGAATCTGTACAATAACAATGCAACATGCACTGAACTCATAAACAGGCAAGTGGGGATATTTTAGCAATAACCTATGAATGGGTGTGGGTATTGCAGGATTTATTCACAATTGCTGTGGTTTGGGTGAATTTTGCCAATATCCTCTTCCAGGAGTGGGTTATTGATATTATACAACAGCATTATTGAAGAAAAAAATTGCTTACCTTTCTTAACTAATGTATAATGGCACTTCAGTGTTTTTCTACCAACTTCCTGATTTTCTGATATACTGCACGTTTATGATACGAACGTCTGCATGCGAGCACTGCATATCAGTATAGTGCTAGGAAGCTGGCATAGAAGAGAGAAAATGCTGATGTTCGTTTGTCTCTGTCTTTTTTATTTTTGATTATTTAAATGTTAGGAAAATGTGGCAGCATTACTAGAATAATGAGGGACAGCACAAATATATGAGGAAAGTGAGGGACTTTCTGTTAAAGTGTGAACAGTTGAGAGATAAGGTGAAAAGCATTACAGTCTTTGATGTCAGCAGAACTGTACCTCTTAACTGTCCAGATCTTTGCACAATATCCTGATTTTTTTCATGCTTTACTCCAGTGCTCTTAAATGTGGCATATCTTTACAGAAAGTCCAGCCACTCAAGAATAGAGTGGTGTCCAATCAGTGTGCTTGTTTTTGAATAACAACGAGACATTATTGTACATTTACTGGCATACTTGGTGAATATGAGGCATCACTAAACTGCACATTTTATTAATTCCGTTAAAGAAGGGAACTGGGGATATACTTAAAGCCTTCACCCTTTAAAGGTAAGTAGGTTTGGAAGTGTTAATGGGTGTGTCAGCCCACCTTAGTAATGGAAACAATGGTAAACACTACATGAAAACCTGAACTCCTACTTAATCAAGTCACTTACAACACAACATCACCTGCTACCACTAAGAATCAACATCCCAGTTATGATTGTATTCAACATTTTGTAAATGCCTTACAATATTTTCAGTAGTATTTCAAGTTAGACTGATACTATTAACAGCATTTTTGTTTATATTGATATGAGAAGTCATACGATATTCTACACTTACGTTCATGGTGTTTAGTTTATAAAATATTAAAAGAAATATGACAATCAAGATATGTCAAGTAAGTAGCATTTGATTAACTTGTAATATCTCTACATTCATGTAAATCAGAGGCTTAGAATGCATGGAAATATTGTCTGTCATCATGCATGCTTTCGGAAGATGTATTTCAATCTGTTCATAGGATCATAGGATGTCTCCTGAAAGTCAGACAAACAGATGATAGTTTCTCTAGTATCAGGCATGTTAAACATTCAAAGTGAGATGACTTATGATTTGACTCTACCTTGACCTTCATCAGTCTCCTGCACAGTAACATTTAACCCACCCTGGTACTGAAATATTACCAGCCATAATAATGTACTTAATGTGATTCTTAATCAGTGTTTTATATTATGTCTAATTCGGTAACAGTTATTTAAACTGCAGATGTTTTTGTTTTATTTTTGAAGATTGTAAAATTATTATTCATAGGTGTCATAGATGTTTACTCTTTGACAGCATATGCTGTTGTGAAGTCAGACTGTTTGCCCAGCTTGCAAATCTTGCAGGTTACTGTCACTCAGAGCATAACCATAAAGAGTTGGTGTCTATGCTACACAGGCATAATACACACACATGTAACCATGGTGTCCATCATAATTTAGCCTCTATCAGGTCTCGCATAATTCTAAATTTCAATGTTTTCCCTCCACAAATAAGTATTTAATAATCTCCAATTCACGTTAATTGGTCACCCACATGACAAAGAAATAAAATTTACTCCTCAAATATAGATTGTTCTTACCTCATCTTACAGATGGGTTCTTTAGTTTCATATACACTGACCTACAAACTCTGCTTATACAGAATTCTCCCACACCCTTCTTTAGGTCCCTAATAATTATTTTCCTACTTTCCCTACAATAATCTGAAGTGTTAAACTCCTCTGGATGACCAATGATTTAAGGTCTGTGATATGTCATATAGGAGTCTGATTTACATCAGCTCCTATAGAGCTATCACGTGATGGTTTTGATAACAATGTCAACTCAAATGTGTTGATAATGAGGCCAAGCTTGAAAGAAGTGCTGATTGGATATACAGCAGCATCATTCCTTTATTATATTATGGGATATTAAAAAAAACAAGGTTATATAGAGCTGCATATGAGAGAGAGAGAGTCATTTTGTAGAAAGTATGAGTTCATTTCTTCATTTGGAGGCCTTAACAAAGTATTTTTCTACCTTTAGAAGTAGACAGAGGGAAAAGAATACGATATTTACATGGGACAGATCTATGCAGGAGATATTTTTAACATTCTACCAGAGTTCTGAGTCAGAACTGAGGGAAATCATCATGTGGGCTGCAATAAACTGGAATGCCACTTTCCTCAACATGTCTTAGGAATGTTTCATTTCTTTCAAACAAAAGGACAGCTTTTAAAAGGGAGTGAGGTTTTAAAATATTTACATTTCAAGATGTAATGATAGAGTAAGAAAAGAGATTTCCATGATACTATTCAGAAAGCTTACCTTCAACCAAAGTTGGTGTCTAGATCTGATTGTGAGTGGCCTAACTATTCTTAGTGGTGCTGGTGTGTTACTTCTAGTCTGAGAACATGTTTCAATGGTTTCTTCTGTCATATTTTACAGTTTGACATGTTATGTTACAAATATTCATTGCAAACACACAATAAACTTAGTTTAATGATATTTTGTAATAAAAAAAAAGAGAGAGAGAGAGAGAGAGAGAGAGAGAGAGACAGAGAGAGAGACATAGGCAAATAAACATTGAAATGCATTCTATATATGTACTGAAAAAAGATATGGCAGGATGATGTCTCAAATTTATAACTACCGGGAATATGGCAAATGTCCAAAAATAAAGTTGAAGTAGTATGCATCAATTCTTTGCATATATCTAGTAAACATAGAAGAGAATCCTCTGCTGTAGCTTAATGCTACCAGACTTTATAAACATTAATAACTTAGGATGTTTGCAATTCCTGCCATCATTGATACTCATATTCTTTAACAAAATCTGCCTGGGATTCATACATTTGTGGCATGTTTGACATTTTGTGGCATGTTGCCTGTTGCCTGATGCAGCTCACAGTAAATCAGATATGTGGTAGGGCTTGGATACTAATGATATAACAAGGGAAAGATTACATACTAAAATAGAAGAACTGTGTCATGGGGAAGAGCAGTGTTTAGGATGTCCACTACACGTGTAGTGCTACAAGATGGTCATAACTACCGTGTCAGACCTCACCACCAAAGAAGGCTCACATTGGCAGAGTTCATGTGTTTTCACTCATTTAATGAAAAGATGCATAGCTGCCTCTCCCAGTTGTACAGACAGCCCAGTGAGGGCCAGCACAACGTAGTGAAAGCTTGGGTCATATAAATGGTGAGGAAATGGGAGGCACATAGAGAGTAGGAAAGTAAAGCATGACAAGCAGTGGAAAATACACAGAGAAAACCATAAGGGTAGGCAGGTGTGGAAAGGA